>NW_003298764.1:299436-302145 GCF_000151645.1 Tuber melanosporum
CGAATAGTATGGGGATCCTTTTGATGCAGAGGAGTCTCTGATCCATCCTCCCTTTAGGTTTTGCTTGATGTACTTCCTAAGTTCTTCGAGCTCTGCTTCTCCTAGTGGGTATAACCTCTTGTTGGGAATCTCTTTTGTTTTTCCCGTTTTCTTGTCTTTTTCCAGCTGAATTTTGTGATCGATTTCTGGTCTTCGAGGTGGTAGCTCCATAGCTTCCTCTTCTTAGAATAGGTTCATGAATTGATGATATTCCTTTGGAACCAATTCTTTCCATCTCTTTTTGCTTTGGTATTTCCTATCTTGGATTACTAGTTCCATGCTAATGTTGATTTTTGCTAGGACCACTTTTTCGTCTTCATATGTCCATTTGAGAATTCCTGTTATATCTCCTCTTCGATAGTACCGTCCAAAGGCTTGTACTGTGATCTCTTTGATCTCAATTCTTTTTGTTGTATCAGGCTGGTTTTGGTCCGTACTTCCAAATCCCTTGTCTCCTCTTATAGTTTCTTCCAGTTGATCTACTTTGTGCAAATCTTCTTTGTTGATTTTTTCGATGATCAACTGTGTGATTTGATCGCCTTTTTAGACTTCATAGTTCTCTTAAGCTAGGTTGGCCAGGACCACTTTGATTTCACCTGTATAGTAGACATCGATCACTCCTGCCATGGTCATGAGTTAATATTTGACTGCTAGACCACTGCAGAATACTATTCGTCCATAGGTGTCTTCTGGTAGTCCGATGGCTATTCCTGTTGCTATCGTTGCCTGCCTGTTGGCAGGTATCTTGATTCCTTCGTTGGTATACAGGTCATATCCTGCTGCCCCTTTGGAACCCTTGGTAGGCACTTTTACCTCTTGGTCCAGTCTTTGTATCCAGACTCTCTTATCTTGCCACATCTCGGCGAACTTTGCATGTAAAGTTTCTTCTTCCACTTCCCGTATCGGTGTCGAGTAGACCATAGGTGAATTGTTGAGATATTGTGTCACACAAAGTTCACTAGTGAAGGTCATCTTGTTCTCGTTCCAATCGATTGTCAGGTTATGTTTTCGTAACCATGGCATCCCTAGAACTATTTCATGGTTCTTGAGATCTGCGACCTGACAGGTTGCTGTTTCCCTATAGCTGTCAATATCCATAGGTACTATCACCGTATGGGTTATAGGACCCATTGTGCTTGGCTTTCCATCTGCTAGGTAGACCTGTCTTGCTTTCTTCGCTTTCTTGGTGTGGAGGCCATATTTGTCGGAGATTTCTTTGTCGATGAAATCTTCGGTAGCCCCAGAGTCGAGCATTGCATATATTGTTGTTTCTTCATCTTCTTCGTTGCATATCTTTGTCTTGATCATCACATGATCTCCGTCTCCTTCTCCTCTTTACATGTGGAGTGCCGTATAATAGTTTGCTAACTTGATGGGTTTTCCAGGTCTACGTCTTGGGTCTCCCAGACCACCATTTACTGGGGACCCTTGTCGTTTTCCGCCGGTGAATCTTCTGCGATCATTTCGCAAATGTTACTCCTGTTTTGATTCTGGAAGCCATTATTTCCAGCAGCTTTGATGCCTTGGTATCCACTGTCGGGTCGGCTTCTGCATTCTTGTATCTGATGTCCTGCTTTTCTGCACCTTAAGCAGAGTTTCCCGTTCATTCTTCTGGCGTATTCTTCTTTAGACAGGTTCAGAGCAGGTCCTGCCCTAGATTTGTCCAACTCCATTAGCTTGCCTGATGGTAATGCTCGACTTTCTCCTCGAGTTGCCTGTGGTTTGAACGTTCCATCCATATTCCTAGATAATTGGACCACCCTATGTGCTATAGTGTTTTCTGAGTTGTTTCGAACCATGTTTAGCTTGCTTTCCTTATCGATGGCCCACCTTGCAAATCATTCTGCTGTGGTGTAATGCAAGTCGGAGATTCCCCATGCTTCTCGGAGTCTTTCACTACAGTTTCTCACGAGGATGATGTAGAGGGTAGCCTTATCAAACTCTGCCTCATATCCTAATAGTTGGCATTAGTTCCAGTATGCCGAAAAGGTTTGTTTTCCTTGTTGGAGTTTTTCCAGCTCTTTTTTCTCTTCCTGACTCTTTGGCATTGGGATCCCCAAATTGTTCGAAGTGTATCGCTTTGAACTCTTCGTACGTGACCCATTCTCTCTGCTTCCTTCCATCTTGAAAAGGCATGATCCATTGTCCCACAAGTCCTCTTAGTAGAAATTCCACGTATGGAATCTTGATCTCATCATAGTAATCTCCATATCCCTTAACGGCAAAATATCCTTTGCATTGTACCAGGAATATTCGTAGCTTATCTTCGGCTCCTTCTTATATGTTGGGTTCTTTTGCTTTTGGTCGTTAGATGTTTTCTTGTCCTGTATTTTGTGTTGCTGCTAGAAATGCCTGAAACTGATTCTCAGTCATTCCAAATATGCTAGTTCCTGGTACGGGAGCAGCCAGGGCTGGTGGTCCAGGTACTGCTGATCCTGACATTCTCTCAGGTTGTGGAGTTCCTGCAGGAGAGCTATCGACTGGTGATTCTTTCTCTGAGGTTACTGGGCTTGCTGCCCTCGAGGGCTCTGCTGAAACGTAATCTAGGGCATCGCTGAAACCCTCTAGGTTGAGGTTTTGATCGTCGATGTCAATATCTCCTTCCCTCTCTGGGTTGAAGGATACCATCTTGTATCGTTTGGCGTCGCACTAGGTGATGCTTTGTAATGT
>NW_003298764.1:302244-351010 GCF_000151645.1 Tuber melanosporum
TTGGTGACGGGGAACGATACTTCTCTTCTTCTTCTCTTTCTTTCCTTAGTCTTACAATAGCATTAGGTGTCTGCCTACATTACCGATAGTACAAGACCTCTGTCTTCTATCGGGAACGCCTATCGTAAGCTTTCTCTAACTCTTCTTCATGAAGAACTTTTCTTGGCATAACGATAATGTTGCAATAAAGATAAGGATCATAAAGGTATTTTATATTCATTAAAGTAATAAGTAGGAAAAGTACTTAGAGCGTGAAGAACCTATCCTCCTTGGCTGCATCGGCCTCTTTATATAGTATTCTTCATGCCTGTAGTCATGTGACCCAAAGTGGTCACATTTGCGAAACCAAATCATAACAAACTAATCATGTGACCAAAGTGGTCACATGGTTAAAACTCATGACCTCATAGCGAGGTCATGTGCAAAAACTCATGAACAAATCATAACATAATAAACAAATCATATGACTCGACTGAGTCATTTGCGTAAAACCCATGACCTCATAATGAGGTCATGTGTGAAACATAAATCATATGCGTAAGGCTTACCCTCAAGGCACACTCGCAAGGTATACTTGCCAGGTGCACGTCCCATGACTCATATTTGAGCCATATGCGAAAGCATCACAAATCCCATATATAACAAATCATATAACTCGAATGAGTCATATGTGTGAAACAATAACATACCTGTGACTCATAACCATGTGTCATGTGAAAACCTTATTTATGCCAAGCCACGTTCGTGACACAAGGGTTATGGATTCCGCTTTCCTAACCCTTGCTCTGATAGTCATTTTCAATCGCTGTTTTTCTTCTCCCTTCAACTATTATTTTTTCTTTCTACTTCCACCGCTTATTCATATATCAATCACTATTCTTTTCCAACTCAAACATTCATTCTGGTTTTAATTCTCATATCTCTATCTGCTTATGTTTCAACTTTTTTAAGTTTTGTCTGTATTCTGCTTGGGTTTAGTATTCTGATCTAAATATCGTTCACTACTGGTATATTCAATGCCTCCTTTCGTTCTATCCATATTTCTTTTCAGATGTTCATTTAGTATACACATGTATTTTAAGTTGTTTGAGCTTCCTTATCATAACCAATCACTCAGTGTAACAAGTGCTGTTTTAAGCTGTCATATAACCTAGCATTCTTTCCGGAATTTGTAATCGTCCAATTTCTTGGCCCCGTTTCACCGCGCTTAGTTTCCGAGTTTCAGTGAACCCCTCTGTACTGTACTAGAGTATGATTACCCAACGATTTGTTATTAAAGTTATTACTATCCCATCACCTGCCCAAGTCCACCAAGGTTTATACCGTAGGTCCAGACACTATCGTGGAAATGCCGATAAANNGGCGAAAGCCTCGTCTGACTATGAAATAATAACGGTAAGGTAGGGTAAGTCCAAGTATCATAGGCAAGTGACTTTTTTTTTCTTTCTTTTTCTCTTTCCAAAAGCGGGGATTCTCGGACTGCAGCGAGTTCTGTATGTAACTGTACAGTACAGTACATGTACAGTACCTACTTACGGCTCACATTCTCGAACAAATCTGTGGCGGTAGGGAAATTTCTGGTTATTTGCCACGCTACGAGAGCATGTAGAGTAGACTACCGGTATGGTGGTAGCACAGTTTTCACTTTGCACCGAGTGGAGAGAGAGAGGTACAGTACAGGCACTGTACTGTACAACACAAGCATCTCGTTCTCGCTCGGGATCCGGCACATGGAAGGCCGACTGACTGCCGCTTTTCCATGGATTTACTTGCTTGCCTCGTTGTATGATGGTGCTTTCCAATTAGCCCCCACTACGAGAATCCGTATTTCCTTTTTTTCTTTTTTTCTTTTCTGTTTTCTACAAAGTATCATATGATGCTAATAACTATCAATCAACCAGTCCGGTCCAGTCAAACCCACAATCCGCCTCTGCACTACCCTATCCAATCCTTTCTATCTATCAAAACTATTTATCATATCTCCACCCATCCCGTTCCGAAAGTGTAAAGAAAAAGTAAGAAGAAGAAAAAGAAAAAAAAAAAAAAAAAAAAAGAGACCCCTATTACGCGTCTCGCGGAGCCTGATCCGAGAGTTAGATAATTTTAGAAAAAAGTGAAAGGTACAGTACAGCACTGCAACCAACATCTCCGGTTGGTCGCTGGATGGGTAATCACAGCGGGATATTGTTAAGGTTATTTCCCACACCATTGGCATCACATCCAGGGATTTTAGAGTGCCGCTATATAAGTGATTGGGTGGGTGGATGGTTGCTCGATTACGCGGGTCTCTGAGGCACGGTGGGGGCGTAGCGGCTGTGGAGGGATGGAGAGATCGTGAGAGCAAGGAGGGGAGGGGAGGTTCCGGGGTATTGGGTTTTGGTATGATGGGTGGGTAGGCAGAGAGGAATGGAATTGATCACTTCCATTCCCCCCGTACCGTATACTTCACTTTGGGGTGGGGATCGGGTGTTTCAGCGGGTAAAGGGAGGTGCAGTTAGGGGAAATATCGTACCGGCGGTGAGGTTTTTTGCGGGTGAGGTGCCCGCGTGGGGGTTTCGATTCGGGTTGCATAAAAAACCACGGACTCGATTGCGTTTTTTTCCCCCTGTTATTGGTCAAGCTCTTGGGTTGTGCTTGTGGGAAGGATTCTGGTCATTGTGTGTTGTACGAGTATGATACTATGCGTGCTGCGAGGGGAGTTCTGATAAGCAACTTGGTGATGATAATCCCCGATGCCCATTATTCAAGTAGGCTTGCAGTCCATGTGAATGAGAAGGTTAACTTGAATTTTCAGCCTTGCCCGGACCTATTTCCCAATCAGTCAGTCTACACGAGATAGCCAAGTGCTTGTAGTGCACTACACGCACTTTGTCAGATTCCCCTGGCGGATAAAAAGAAGCCTCGTCCCACTGATGTATTCGAGTGCTCGTATTTCTCTGACATTTGGAAAAACGACCGGGCACGTATACCGGTATACATACGTACACCTGCATTTGGTGGATGAACAGATAGTGGTAGCAATGCACAAACATCAAGAGTGAGACTGAACGGTGCATCCAGGAACCCAAAGGGCAAAATTCTGTAGCTTTCCAGGCCAAATCCCACACAACCCACCAAGTCAGGCAGGCCCTTTGAAAGCTCCCGCGCGCTTTCTTCCTTTCATAAAATAAAAAAGGTACCTGTGTGTGTGGGCCTGGTCGTTTTCACAAATGTCAGAGTCTCCGATACCCAGCTATTCCACCTACTCTGGCAATGATCCGTGACCGAGTGATGATCCATGATCGTGTGAAAAAAACGGTACGCTATCAGTCCCACAGGGCAAGGGTGAGCCGGTCATCAAGGGAGACAGTATCAGACGCTCCAGGGAAGAACCCCGTCTGATATGGACTGCTGGCAGCAAGATAAAGCTCCCAATGAAAGTTGCTTGGAGCGAAAACCCATCCGCCTTGTCGTGTTGAGCTCCTATGCTTGGGGTACCATATCATACAAAAGAAATCACACGCTTAAAGTAAGTTGGAAACTCCAAGTGTTTGAGGCAGAAAAAGGGGGAAGGAAAGTGCAAAAGTACCTTGCTTAAGTATACGTTTCAAGATATCTTGAAGCATGCCACGTAATCCTCACCCTCCCGCCACGATATCGAATTGCGAATTGCTAGCGGGGTATTAGGCGTAGAGTCCGTCATTCAACACTCGAGTACACAGACGCAATAGAGGACTCCAACAGGGCGATAGAATTCTCGCTTCAAAGTTGCGAGGAGGGGGGGGAAACTCTACCCTTAGTTGTGAAAGAAAAAGGAAACTGCGCACCCTCTTACCAAGAGTCCGGGCCAGGCAATCGCAAAAGGGATGTCACCTTTCTCCTCTGTCCGAGTACAGTACAGCACTTTGCTGGCAGTTTGGAAATGAACCGAGCAGGTCCGGGTATGATGTATAATCCTTACATAATTTCCACCACGGCGACATTGCCAAAGTACCCCCACCCCCCCATCTTCATCATCAGCAACAGCGCTATCGAAGTCTGAGATCCCCGGTAGTCTTCAGAACCTGTCCATTGATGTAGGTGGGTGTATCAGGTAGACCATCCCACTTCTCTTCCGAAAATTCGTATTTCAAAGAAAGAGTACCTTCAAGCAGATATCACAGATTGTACCGATTCCAACAAAACACATACACCCTCGCTGATCAAAACCCCACTTTTTCAATCAATCAATCAATCAATCCGGGAACGCCGCTCCCGCAGTTGGGCCGTTGGATATTATATAAATCCCCCACAACCTGACGAGTGGGCACGGCGGACTTGTCGCCGGGGGGGGAAGGGTTTCCATGACGGCTCATCCCATCATTGAATCGAATGTCTCGGGTGCTCGGCACCGATGTGGGGGGTCCATAGGGTTATAGTACAAGTTCTGTACTATATTTCGGATGTCACGCCACCTTATCTCTTGCTAACAAGAACTCAGACACAGATGTAGGAGTAGAGAGTTGACTAATCTGTATAAACTTCTTCAAGATGTATATACAATGGTTGAATGCATTCTGTACAGTACAGCACTGTAAGTAAAACCCACCTACCTATAATACCTACCACATGTCTCCTTAAAAAAAAAACCCCCCGCACGGCGAAGCATGTGAGAGAGAGAGGAAAGGCAAAAACACCACACCACACTGCACAATCCCCCCAACGCACGGCGGATGTGGGTGAGAGCACGCTCGTAAGGCGCCTCTCAAGGTTCACATGTGGGAGAATGGAATGTCGACGACGAGGATGAACCAAGTCTAATCGCCACGATGCATAGCACCCACACCATGGGTACAGTACAATACAATACAAAATACAACCAGAGAAGCCAGCTGGGTGATATTTCATGACGGCAGCCCTACTGTACGAGTACTGTACTGTACCTCCACCCTCTCACAAGGACAGAAAGGGAACCACACGAGCACTTTTTACTGGGGAATTGTACGAGTAGATCCCTCCACCGCATTCCGAGTGATACCCTAGAGACCCCCCATGCCATTTCACGGGTAAATCTTCCAGTTTTTTTCATCATCATCATCGTCAATCACGGCTCATCATGCCCCGGTCGGTGGAGGAGTATTCACGTGCTCCGGTTCATTATGACTTGTGAAGTCTCTCTTTTCAAAGCTTGTTTCTGGTTTCTGCGTGTGCGCACCACCTTAGTACTCTTTTCTCTTCTTCTTCTTCTTCTCCCCCCCCCCCCACGGTAATTTCCATTCTGTCGGTGACGTATAGTTGGTGCGGAGGAGGAGGATCTCGCCTTTGGAAACGGGCATGGTGTGAGGTTATTACGTATCATTTTTGATCATTTTTGATCAAATTTTTTTTAAAAAATTCGTTCATTCATTATTTGTTTATTCGAGAGAAGTGACGCCAGATTTCTTCTTGATCGCGGATCCTCCCTTCAAAGCCATGTTCGTGCGCGCCAGGGGGAGAGAGAAATTTTTAGCTCGGGAGTTGGTTGGGGCTCTTTCGGGCTGAGAGAATGGCTCCATTATTTGTAAGAAGAAACTATTTACGATACCATGGCCCCCATTTTGCACGTCGAAATGGGAACGATTCCATTTTTTGGCGCCAATCAAAAATCCCGATACCCTGCCTTTTTTTGATTATAGCTCAAGTACCGGTATATGGCCCTTTGGTACGATAAACCAGATTGGAGTATTAGTAAGAATTCAATTCCCTCTGCAAAATAAAGTTTTTCCTTTTCCCCTTCTTTTGAAGGTGACAAATTAGCATAAGCCTATCACAAGAAAGGAAAGAAAAAATTATCTTTAAAACACATACATGACATTCCACCGACTAACTCAGCTGGCTGACAGCCGTCCTGCCCCATGGGGATAATATAACCCCTACCGGTGCTCGTGGAATTTCAATCCCTCCATGTTTACGTGAACTTTGCTCACTCAGGCATACCCCAGCCCACTCCTCCATCAACTGGACGGGGGCGAAAACTGAGGTGGAGAGAGAAATGAAAAAAAAGTTCTCGCCTACAGAGTGTGTGATGCAATGGAAGCGGGTAGACTATGGTGAGAGCTCCTCAACCCCGGCTCACCCCATGGCTGGAATTCGGGGGCCTTTTCTTTTTCTTTTCCCTTTACCCCCAAAGCCACACACAACTGAAATCGACAAATTCTGTGGCTTCCGTGGCGGTTTTGCTTCACGGTGTGAAGAGGGGTGTAAAAAGAACTTGTGATATCCCTTCTCACCTCCCCACACCATACAACATGGTACTAGTAGACCAACGCACCACCCGATGCAGGCGCTGGGAAAGACGGATAAAAAGGAGCTGGCTAGGTCAGCAGTAGTAGTTCTCGTGATGTGCCGTACGGTATTCAGATATTCCTGGGAATTCCCTCGTTTATGTAATGCGATGTGAGGTAAGGTAAGCTAAGGAAGGAGTTCGCACCGCAGCCCACATGGTTTCTGACTGCTACCGGTACGGCGTTTTTTTTGGTATCGAATTCATGTGCACTGCACTGCGCATAAGGAGGAAAAGAGGAAAGGTGAAACTGGAAGGATTTAGAATGAGCCAAAGCACCGGCTGGCTGTGTTGTTGTTGTCCCCGGGATGCCGGTGCGAGTACTGTACTCGTACAGTGCCGGTAAGGGGTATGGATATGATACCGGTACTCGTACCCACAGCACACACAATTCGAGAGGCCCACGAGCCCCACGACATGGCGAGCCCAAGAGTGCGAACCCATCGGGTCATCCCCAAAAAGCCACGGTATCAGACAATAACAACGCACCACTTTCTTCCATCCTATTCCCCCCGCGGGATATGACTGCGATATCATGCCTCCCACCAACCGATATGCCCCGGGAATATGCTTTCCAAAAACAGAAGCAAAATACCGGCTCGTCTCCAAGCGGACAAGGTTTCCCTGACACACACCTTGAAACGCAAATCTAAGCTTAACAATCCATGCAAAACCTTAACATAAGCCCACCTACCTTCCGAGATGGGAATTACTATTCACAACCCCTCATTTTCTGCCATTTATCCCCATCATCGAAACACCGCCTGCCCGTCGACCCAGCGTTGCAGGAAGGAAGGATCGAAGGTTACTCGTAGAGTACTTGCAGAAACAATCAGCCTTACCCTTTTCTTTTTTTTCCCTTTTATTTGCTTTTCTTAACCTTACTTGTGTCCCAGTACTTGTACGAGTACTCGTACTTATACCATACGGGAGACAGACAGAGTAACAGGATAAGCCAGTCGGGCCTCCTCCGGTTGGCTCGAGGAGGAGGATAACGATTAATTTATCTGCTCCAGCCACTGCGCGATGAGTTCGACTTTTCTCCCGCGCCAAAACTAGCTTAGCTGGCCTATTGAGCTGTATTATTCGTGTTACACACATACTTTCGACAAGCAGGACTAGAGTTCGACGGACTGAAGCGCGCCCATGTACTAACAAATTTCAAAAGTATTCGGACACCTTGGCGCCAAGAGAAAATCTGGTGCCAAGACATTTGAGTAAATAGGGTAAATCCATTCTGAGTTGATAAACACCTGTATTACAACAAACATTCTTATCCAACCATGAGCCCGATCCACCCAACTGCAAATCAGCAGTGAGGTAAGAGAACTTATATACTAGCAGAGATATATGATAGGCTAATTTTTAATAATTAGGAAAGGAGATTACCCCATGGCGGCGTGCTGTGATCATCGCCTATTATGGTCTGAATGTTTCTATAAGCTTCCAGCAAACTCAAGCAGTTATTGGGGTTTCAAAATCCACAGACAGTGATATCTAGAAGCATTCACTTTCTAATACAGAGAGTGCTTAGCTTCAAACTCAGTCTCTAGTGCTGCCTCTTCTGGCAGCACTTCCTTTAGTGCCACCTTCTCCTATAGCACTTCTTTCTGTGCTGCCTCTGGAGGCAGCACTCCCTTTGCCATTACCACCGCTAGCAGTACTTCCTTCTGTGATACCCCTTCAGGCAGTATATTCTTTACCTCTATTACCTCCGGCAGAGCTTTCTTCTATGCTGCCTCTCCAGACAGTACTCTCTTTGACTCTACCATCTCTCATGGTACATTCTTTAATACTACCCCTTCAGGCAGCACCCCCTTTGACTCCACTAACTACTGTAGCACTTTCTTGTGTGCTGCCTCTTCAGGCTGCACTCCCTTTAGCTTTACCATCTCTGGCGGAGCTTCTTTCAGTGCTGCCTCTTCAGACAGTCCTCCCTTCAGCTCTACTACCTCCTGCGGTGCTTCTATCTGTGCAGTCTCTGCTGACAGAACTACCTTCACTACTATCTCTTCTGACAGCACTTCCTTCAGTGCTACCTCTCCCCGCAGCACTACATTCAATGCTACCTCTTCTAGCCACACTCTCTTCAGTGCTGCCTTTTCCTGGCAGCACTCCCTCCAATGCTACCTCTTCTGGTAGCACTCCCCTCTGTGCTGCCTCTTCCAGTAGTACAGCTTCGCTCAGAACAACTCTCAATGATATCACTTCCCTATACACAACTTCCTCAGAAGACGCTTCCACTAGTACCCTCATTGCCTGCTTGTGTAGAATATCACAAACTATTTTCCCTCCTTAAATTAATTAAGGCTAGTGTATTGGACCCTGCTTCATGCCAGGACCACCCATGACTTGTATCTGAGTCAGATAAGGATGATATTGTCAAATTTATAAAAAGTGGCTTTGTCTCATGACATTTGCAGTTGAGGAATATACGACAAGAATCTGACTTCACTCATGTGAGTGATTCCGCAGTTTTTAGAACTTTAGCTGAGGGTGGGATACATACCTATTGGGAAGTTTTTAAGTTTATTTTAAGTGCAGAAAATCAAATCAAACATATAGTCAGTGCATTTTATTTACCTACTACTAGTATAATTGAACAAATAGCTAATAGATAATCATAGAATTATTGTACGCCTCGTTTGAATTGGCTTCATGAGACTAAATGGGCCAACTACGCTGTTACCGATGAGATGTCTACTCAAATTGGTGGCATTTATGGATCCTCTACAGTGTGGCGAGTAAAAGGCAAGCAGTGGCATGACAATTATGTTGGAGTTAAGAAGAAGAGAGGGACTATGGTGATATGCTGGGGAATGATTGGTTGGAACTGGAAAGAACTGTTTTGGGTGTGGGAACCAGAAACAGGGAAGGAAAAGGTTACTACCATTGAGGCTATAAGAGTTTACAATACAAATTGCATGGCAGAAGAGCAGCAGTTGAATAATTCTTGGAGGTTAAGCGCTGGGTGGAGGCAATTAAAAGAGCAGAAGTTGAAGGCACTATGGGAGGCAGAGGTTGAAGTTCAGAGAATAGGAGTTAAGATTAAAACTACTCAGTCTTGAAAAGGGAAAAAGTATAAGGTGAAGGTGCTCAAAAGAGGAAGTGACCCTCATGGGGTAGATTCATAGAGGTCTATTACTACTCTTATCCAGCTACTGCTTTGGCTATTAGGTGGAGACAACCTGATAGACTTCAGAATTGTCTACGCTAATCGAAATTCATTTCTGTAGACGGAGATTGTCTAGGAAGGCTCGAGTTCGCTCTTTTCATTTATGACTACTGAGAGTGACGTAAATTTGGTAAAGTAAGATAGAATCGTAAAAATAATATTATATTGTTAAGGTCTCTTCTCTGTTGCTTGATAATGTCTAAAGCTTTGAAAGGTACTTTGATATTTATATTCTGTGTCTGAGTGTTCACAGGCTACTTCTATTTATCATGCCACTATGTACCTTTCTGATTATAACTTGCAACGTCGGGTATTCTTGAAAGGTGCGAACACCTGGAGACCCTGAAATTCACTACATCCTCTTTGCTAAGTATGATATAACTAACTCGGAAATATACTGTTTCCAATAGTAGTTATCCGATCTCTAGAGTCTTTAGACTTGTGGCCTAGTTCTCAAGTTGAACTGAGTTGGCTCCAATGGTCTTCGTTATTGATGAAATGATCAGTTTCACCTGCGGGTTGTATCTGTAAAGGTAGTCATAATCGCAATCTTTCTTGGTTGTCTGACTTTAAACTTCTATAACTCCTTACCCAACAGATAAATGTCTTCCGGAAGGCTTCTTACTGATTCGCAGAAAGCTATTCTATCGGGTTGACAATTATTCCCTCAGTTGACAACCCTTGGTTGCTTTTAGGTAACAGGATTTCAATCACCGTTGTAGTATGAGAAGTTGTTTTTGTAACTACCATGTGTTCTGAAATCTGGTTACAACATTTCATGAAGTCTAATAACTTCTATAGTATTGTTTTTCAGAGTTCTAGACTCTTTTAGATATTGTAGGATTGGTGTGAATGTATTAGTCTCTTGTTGAGATCCTTTACCATTCAATACCATCTCTTAATGCAGAAAGATCCTGTTACTTATGACCCATACCAAAGGTATCACATCTTTGAAGCCTAGTAACGTTCTGAGTAGTTGGCGGATTCACTCCGTTTCACTTCTCAGACCTAGCCGAAGGTCCCCTCTTATATACCCTGTGAACAGGATCTGGTTGGATAGACGGCGGCGATGTATATGGTGTTATTCTGATACCTTCAATTCTGTGGTATTATAGTCACAGGATGTAACTGAGATTGATATGTATGATGATGTGTGGGTCCCTTAAGGGGGCCAGAGGGGGGTGTTAGAGACCAGAGATTCCGATTCTGGGCAAGGTCATCCTACTTAGGGTGACTTCTGGGTATCGGATCCCAGTATTCCCAACATTGGCCCACTTGTAAGAAGTGTATATGGCAAAATCCCGATTTTCTTTTAATGAAAGACAATGCCCCTGCTTATTACTCAGACTTGACTATATTAGAAAGAGTTAAAGCAGGTATACTGAAGGTGGATTGGCCTCCCAATTTGCCCGATTTTAACCTTATTGAGCATTTGTGGCAGTTGATGAAATTACAAATACAAATACAGTGGAGGCATGAGCAAGTTACAAGTGTAAGTGAAATGAAGGAGGTATTACAGCATGAATGGGAGCAGAGTACAGTTCAGGAGGTTGATAGATATCTAAGCTTCCTAGAGTTATGGTTAAATGTATTGAACAGTAGGATGGAAACAAGTTCCATGGCTAAACAGATGGGAGAGCTGGGCAACAGCAAATTCTATAGCTAGTTATTTTGTTGAATATACCGGATTTTAGATTGCACTAAGTACCTGTGGCCTTGGCGCCAAGGTGTCCGAATACTTTTGAAATTTGTTAGTACTAGTACAGCACTCTCTACTCGAGTAATCATACGAACAAGTACGGGTACAGTGGCGAGATAAATAGAGTCTTCAATATGGGCACGACGAAAACCGGCGTGACGAGCAGGGAGTGATTAGCAGGGAATTTGTCTAAGGAAAAAAAAAGTAGGGCGTGACGAGGGAGGGACGTCTGTAGTCGGAGTGCTTTGCCAAGAATACCGGTATATACAAGTAGCTCAAGTTTAGACCCCAAAGGATATTCAACAACCGCTCCCATGGGAATGATGGCTCTATCGGATGATAAAGTAGGTGATTCTCTGCACATGAATAGAGAAGATGAAAATATCTGAAGCTTTGGGGGATATACTGGGGGCAAAAGTATGTTGGACTTTTGCCCGAGTCAGAAATTGTCCAGGACATGTTAACTCTGCCAAAGTCCTTTGCCCAGACAGTTAATTGCCAAGTGCCAAGGGATTAGCCTGTATCAAGACCATGCTTGGCATATTAACATGCTGTTACAAAGCCAGGCTGACTGTCGGCTGGAGAGGTCCCTCACCAGCAGGAAAAAACGCCCATTATGTACGAGTATCGGTACGAGTACTTATACCTACCTCATTCGTGGCCCAGGCACCATCGGAGACCTCCATGTTACTCGAGCAGCTCGTCAAATTGGGTGGCGCCTCGTCAGGGTTTGATCGCCCCACGCGCCCAACCAATCGTAGATTAACAGGGAGAGAGAGGGCTGAGGCTGAGATCGGTCAACAGGAGTTAACCGATCGCTTCCTCCGATTCCATTTTTGTCCCATTCTAAGGCTTCGAAGGGGAAGCTTTTGCCATGAAACGGAGAGAGGACAACTCAACTTCACGAGATAAGTGTTATCATACATAACCTCTCTCGTAAGGCTGTGCGGCTGAATTCCTGAGTTGTGGGGTGTGTCAAAAAGCTTAGCAGCGCCCATGATAGTTAGTTTAGGCGAGGGGGTTGCATTCATCGGGCTTTTCCCTTTACCCTACTCGAGCATTCCTCCGCCTTGGAAAAATCAAAAGTCGTTCAAATAACCTTTTTTTCTTTTTTCTTTTTTTTTCTTTTTCCTTTTCTTTTTTCTCTCTTTGGTGGGGGTTCCGGCGTTCGGGATTCTCTAACCGGCCCGAATTGGTTTTTTTTTGGTGAGGTGTGTGCTCTTGTGTGTGAGTCTTACTCGTACCGATCCTGCTGTGGAGGGTGGTCAGTTTCTGAGAGGGTTTCCTCCATGTCGTGGTGCTGATCGCGGTGGATAGTCCGTCTGCATGGCACTTCAGTAGAGGATACAGTACTCGTACTCTTGTACTCGTACTGTACTCATAGCACCATACCACACCTATCCAGCCTTTAAGCACCAGGTAGCGATCGCGGATGAGCGAAACCACTGGAGAACCCGGTCACAAACTAACATAGGGGCAGAAAGCCTTCTCCACTCTCGCTCGGGCAGGCCGCGATGCCAGCTAGCTTGCTGGTGGATGGACAAGAGGTATCCCGTCTTTGGTACGGAGTTCCCACAAAGTACGCAGGGGCAACACAAACAAGCTATTTTTAATCTTTGCTTTGGGTTAGGGTAACCGGTAGATTCCACGGCATTCAGCATTGTACGATACGGTACGAGTGCAAATACGATGCCCGAGGCGTGATCCAGCTGGGGCACCACACAACACAATTCTGAAGGACATCATACCGAGCATGGCGTGTATGCTCGTATCTCAATCCACCCAGCAACAGCTCTGGAAAGCCTCCAACTCTCCTAAGAAGAAAAAAAAACTCAAATATTTGCTGCACGAATACTTACTTGTGGGGGGGGACCTACCGGTATCATACATTCCCCTTCGCTCGGTCGTACTCCTCCACGAGTGCGGAGCCTCACTCGTGTATCTGTAACTTTTGCAGCCTTCGATATTCCCCCGCTAAATTAATCTGGGCGTGTTATTCGACGGAAGAGCATATAATGATTTACACCCGTCCACACCTACTAGTACGGTACGCAGTGCTCGAAGGAGATGCGGTGTAGTTAGGCAGCGGGCGGGAAAGTCATTTAATTTAATTTAGGTTGTCTTGAGAAGCACAGTGCGATAAAGTTGGCAGGAGAGGATGAGTGGTGGGGTTTTGTTCGCTGGATTGATTAAATGGTGTTCCCGTTGGGCGGCTATGCAGATCCCTCGCGCGACGGACTCTCCTGGTTGGTCGTGTCATCTAATGTTAGGGCTTGCTTGCCTGCCCGAAAACCGGGGTAACATAACTGGTGCTTTTTAGGAAAAGCAACTTTTAGACTCTGACCCGGGAGGATACAGCGGTTGCACTGGCAGTGAGAAGGGACAGGGTACAGCTTTAAAGCGATGGCAAGGGTTTCTATGGGAGAGTGATAGGCGCCGTTTTTATCACTTCTAGTAATCGTACCCAGGATTATTAGGCCTGTTGAAGTCTCGCAAGTTGAAACTGTATTGGGAAGGTTGGGAGAGCGGAGTACCCTATGCTTCCTTTGAAAGGCAAAAGGAAAAGAAAAGAAAGGGCAATATGTCATAGCGTACCGGTGCTGTGCGAGTGGAGCGGAGTTGGGCGGAGCACAAGTAGAGTTAGGGAAGTGGTGGGTGTGTCTTGGGGAGTTTTGCGATCTTTAGCGGAACTCACAATGTCGCATGACATGATGCGAGAAACCTTAGAATTGGAAGTGACGAATGAAAGGGAATCACCCATCGATTGGGTATCCTCAGTATTCTGTGGCCGGGATATCAGTGTAATTTGTGTTGGCGCCCCCTCGAGAAGGAAAGGAAAAAAAGGAAAAAGGAAAAAACACACAGCCCGAAGAGGTACGTATACTCGAGTAGGGTACTGTAGCATGGTAGAACCTTATACGAGGTAATTGTCTCATGGGGGGTTTTATTGTCTGGCTGCCAGGCCTGATTTGATGCGAAGGTTCTCCGGAAATTCTTATTTTGAGCGATCCTAGCAATACTAGGAGAACTTGTACAGTACCCACTACCGGTAGTACCAAGAGCACACGTAACGCACCAATACTGTACTAGTGCTGTATGAGTACTGTACCACATAATACTCGAGTACAGCACCGTACGAGTACTTCCAACAGCAACACAGCTCGGCGGAAGAATCCGATCGATTTGATTCTCGCGGTGCTCGAGTAAATCCCCGGCCGCCGAGACAGTGTCCTGTGCGAACTCGAATGGAGGATGGATGTGCTGGGACGTTGTAGTTGTAGTTGCCTCTCTTTGTAAGGCACTGTGTACGTACCATATTCCTTTTGTTTTGTCTCAACTGAGGCTGAGTTGCGGTGTTTTCCTCTCGCGTAGCCGAAAGGGGGAATTCCAACGTCCTAGTTCGAGTATCTCCCCTGCGGCCTCCGACGGTCATCAATAGCGTAAAAGTCAATCAATCAATCCTAAACCCTTGGTGCAAATTACGAGCCCAAACGGAGCTGATTATAGTTTACTGAACCAACCCCGTGCTTGAGTCGCCCCGGTCCTAAAGGCAAAATCCTAAGTAACACTGCCGTCCTCTCTCCATCTCCGGTCGGCTGCCGCTTTACGGGTATGGTATGCGCACCACAGAGAAACTCCCTTCCGACTAGGTTGCGCTGATCACCAAAATAGGGTAAAGAGGGTGGAATTTATTATACCGTATCAAGGTTGGAGATTTTTATTGTAGGAAGGTAGGATCTTACAAGTACCTCAGGTTAGGCTTTTTACAACTCGGCGGTTAGTTAGAGGCTAACGTAAGGTAGGGTGGGAGACTTGGGAATAGGGAAGGATACTGCTGATAGCACTGGACAGGATGATATTGTCTGGGGCTGAGAGGGGTGTGAGTGAGTGGGATAATCGGCTTGGTAAAGCTTGGCCATTGGGCGATCACTAGCGACGACCCCTACCGGATGGCACAAGCTGCCGGATGTTTGATGCTCGGGCATTTAAGGTTTCTTTTGAGTGTTTCAAGTAATGAATGGTGGTGGGGTTCACCATCACCAATCAGTCAGATACTCGAGTAGATGGACAGACAAGCATGAACGGCTGAAGGTTGCTGCTGTTGGCAGCTCTTGCTTTTCTTCCTTCCCTCTCCATTTCTTTCTTTCGATGTTGACCAGTTTCAAGGAAAAAAAGAAAAGAAAAAAAAAAGAAAAAACAAACAATTTATGCATGTATCAGTGTTCGAGGGTAGGCAGTTTTGCAAACGAGAAACCTACCTATGAGAAGTGGTGCTCTGCATTTTGGTCCATTTGATTTGATATTATGGTTGAACCCGATTTTGGTTTGGTGAGTAAACTCAGGATGAGTTAGAAGAGACCGTGCGATATGATTCTAGGATAGCCTACCAGAAGAGCAGAAGGTACCTCAGAGAAAAGAGGAAAGTTGCCCTGGCAAATGAATGATGAGTGAATGACACAAACCTTCTTCTATCACCACTGTTATCAGCATTCCAGCCCCAGTGATACAGTTGTCTATGCCTATCGAAAGGGGCCACCAACCTGTGAGGTAATTCCCAAATTTACTCTATCCCGGCAATCGGGGAGAACCCCGCGAGAGGGCTAAGCGAGAAGTGTCAAATAATTCTTAATCAACATTAACAACCTTGGCTCAGGAAAGGGAACGGACAAAGCGAAACCAATAGGTTCCATATCAAATTCGGGCTGCTGATAAACCCTGATGATGATTTGAGGGGCTCCGCGGCGCAGAAGCAGCGGCAATGTCGGTATAAGCCCATTCTTGTATTCCCATGATAACCCCTCTGCTTCATTTTCGCTCTCTCTCATGCTCCTAAGGTCCAATTTGCCTTTTTTTGACTTATGCGATCGTTTAGGTGGGGGAGAATATTCCCCCAGACCCTCGCGCGAAAAGCAAGCATGACAATATAAAGTTTGCTTGGCTGCGAAAGTTAGATCGCCCCACCATACCACGATTCCTTTCTCGGGAAATTTGGAAAGAGAGAAAAAATGAAGTAAGATATGAAGCACTGCCCTCCTACGGGAGATGGCACAAACTCAAATAGTCTGACTCTGGCAAGAACCACAGTTTTCCTTTTCCCTTGTCTTTGCTCCCTGAGAAGGGAAATATGCAAGAGACAAAGCGCTGGGGATCCTTACTGGCCGTATGCAAAATCCTGATATACGGTATATCCGTGGTGAACTGAATGCACTGTACCGATAGGGCTGTACCTAATGGGCAACGTCAGACTGGGATGTTGCAGTAGGCAGCGACTGGACTCTGCATTGAATATCACAAACCTCTTGCCTCCAAATCTTCTGACCCAACCCTTCTCCTTTCCCCCCTTGCGGCGCTGATCAGGCAAGAATTCGGAATGAGAGTTGAGATTTCGCGTCAGCACCATCAGCACCACCGCAAGTTATTGGAACACGGAGGGGTGGGGATGAAATGGATAAACCAAGGCCGGGTGTTATTCTGGTATCATCGAAATCCTTGGCCTTTGGCCAAACTGAAATTTGTCTTGGATGATGTGATGACGGTGCCGTACAGGATTGGCCGGTGTGAGTCCTGGAGAATGTTATTTGCCGGAACCCGTGTTGACAAAGGATGATGAATGATGATGCAGATGATTGATGTTCAAGGGGGCCCTTTTTTGCAAGCTCAGTTGCTAATACGATGTCGGAAGGGAAAAAAAGTCGCAACGCTAAAGCTGGGCTCGTGTCGCCGGATTGAAGTTGCGTGTTCTTCTTGGTGACGCACTTCCCTAGAGACTTGGATTATTGGACGGTGTGAAGAGTGGTCGAAATAAGCTGTGAAACCAGCCAGACCGGAGATTTGTGGCATTGTGATATTTTTAGACCAAAACAGGATAATAAATCAACCATCAAATTTTGATACCACCGGAAGCGTCTTTCGGCCTTAGGTGATGTCACTGGCGGGCTTTGTGAACAGTGTAGATAAGTGTGAAGTGAGTGATAAAGTATCATGCCGTGGGATCCGGGAAATACCGCAAAATCTGGTATGAACCGACCAGCACTAGTGGGTTCATCAGCAAAAAAAACTGGATTCTGCATCCGGAACATGAGTTTATGTTTGGCCTCAGGCAGTTTTAGTGGACGGCATCCTAAATACATCCCATCTGTGTCCCATGTATCCTGATGGCCCAAATAGGAAATATTTGGCTCGAGATAGAAATTTAGAAAAGAAATCTCATGTATTAAATGGCTTGACAATCAGATAATTATTTTGTACACTTTCTAGGATTCTAAGTTTTTACTGGCCTTGTATAATAGTTTTGCAATTATGATTTATAAAATCAAAAAAACTCCATGATGAGTTTATGAATAAGGCTGAAATTTTAACAGCAGATATAAAATAATACTAACTTTTAGATAAAATAACAGGTTTTTCATTTTTTAATTTATCTAATTTCCGTTTACCAGATATCTTTGAATGTCCTCAGAAATTTCCAGATATATGTGATGTATGAGATACACTAAACACAAACTGCCTTTCAGGATGCAACAGGTTTTTTTTCTTCCTAAAATTGGAATAAAGTCATGGCTGAGGTAAACCCATGTTATGGTACAATAATTTAAGATATTGGTTAATAATAGTTTGCAAGATGATTATGAAGTTGATTGCAATGATGAAGGACTCTTCGAGGAGGTAAAGACTTGTATTTATGACTAAACTGGGTATTTATAACTCAACTAACTGGTATAAAAGTAGAGAGATACAAGAAGAGACACTCTATAAGTACTTACCAATACCACAGAGATCTTTCTCTTTTCTTCCATGTTTTTTTTAGACCCTATAGTATTGATCTATATTCTACAAATTGACAAAATAGATGACTGAATTATCAGTGAACTTTGACAGCCAGTATCCTAAAAAATGACTCAAAAATCAATAGACAGGCCTGGCTCTACCTCCTAGTTAGTAATAACTAAGTCCTGTAAGGACAAAAGCATCCAACTTCACAAAGATGTCCACTGGTCATATATATGAGACTTTAAGCTCTAAGTTCTTCCTTATACATGAAATTACTAAAGGGGATTTTGGCACACTATTGTTTGAAATAATCTTGATTTTAAAACAGATTTTGGGCCAAATCATATGTTGTAAAAACAAGTAGGCTTGGTACAATATTGTTTGTACATATGATGAAATCATTGTTTGAACACATGAGTTAGAATAACAAAATTTACTACAATGATTATTAAATGATTAATTATACAATAAATATATATTATATAAATTTGTAAACCATATCTTAACAACCTATGTATTATATGGTAGGGAGAAAATAATACAATAATTTAAAGAAATTTTATAATAGAGTTTTAAGAAATTTTATGTTAAGGGCTATACCTAATACTATCATAAATGTGATATTTACAGAAATGCTATTTTCTAGGTAAATGGATATGTATGTAACATATTAATAGTTTTTACAATATTCTATAGTATACTTGGCTTGATTTATATAAGAAGCTAAACCTAAACCACAGGAAATCCTACTATTACAAGCACAACATTTTTTTCTGCTAACTACATCATCCTTTCCTTCATCCTCAACAATATCACTTTCAAAGACTGCAGCTCACGTGTCCAGAAAGCAGTTTGGACAAAATATACAGATTAAAGGGTTATTGATACAATGTTAGCATAGTGCGACATGGGAAAAAAATTGGATAATGGGTTTAAAAAACAAGTATGTCAGAAGATTATAGAGAAATTTAACAAGGGTGTGGTTGAGGAGGAAAAGACAGTACAGCAGTTGAAGACTTATATGAATACAGTAAGAATGCTGTTTCTTGGTTATTGTAATTAGAATTAATATTTGTTCTTAATTAATTCAATTATTAACTACAATAAATGAAACAGAAGTAAAAGACATTCACATATTGTTGATTCTTCTGGATATGGTTAGGATAGTGAGGTAAAAACTAATCAGGCTACTGCTATGAAGAGTGTGTAGAATGATTACTTTAAGGTAGTACTCTTCATTGACAAAGAGTAAAGTTTAAGGGACTAGTAGGATGTTAGGCGGGGACAACCCGTATAGACTCAGAGTTGTCTAGACCAATTGAGAGTTGTTTCTGTAGATGGAGGTTTATCCAGAAAGGCTTAAGGGTTACTTGTTTTGTATATGACTACTAAGAGTAAGGTAAAGTAGAATAAAATCATGTAAACAATTTTATATTGTTAAAGTCTCTTTTCTGTTGCTTGCTAATGTCTCAATGCTTGAGAGGCACTACAATATTTATATAACATGTCTGAGTGTTCGTGGACTTTATCTACTACCTTTCATATAAATCATATATCTGTAACAAGACTCCATGGAGTACTATTACAGTTAGTCAAACCTATGCCCATACCAGTTTTAAGAAACTACTGCAGTAGGAATGGTAATAGGCCAGAGTCTACAGAGTAGAGGTACTGTTGGTTAGGTACCTTATTTGGATATACTATGCTATACTAAGAAGTAGATGAGTACTAATAAGGAGGGGTGATTACCTTACTGGGTGAGGTAACCCAAGTAGTCAATTTGGGACTTATCTGGAATTGGTTGACAGTGAGTACGGGTAGAGTTACCCTACCTTTGAACTAGAGGTACCCTGCCTTGCACTATGGGTTATCCTGCCATGGAGCTAAGTTATCCTACCTGGAAAGTAACTTGTTATGCAGGGACTTGAAGGAAGTTACTAGATTGTTTATTACACGAAACTATGTAGAGTGTTCGAATCTGAAATTGTGTAGATCATTCCAACACAACTAGGTGAGCTTCCAACAAGCTGTAACTTGTATGTATGGTAGCTAACACTCCTCTCCGCCCCGTTATAAGTCCCTAGCATTATGGGCTACAGCTTGGAGAGTAGCTGTAAGTCTAGTAAAGTCGACAAGTGGAGATGCTCTTGTAACACTGTATATGCACATGCAGTATGGTCGACTAGAAGGTGTCAGCAGAATATATGCAGAGGTAGGGGTGAACTGGAAGAATGGTCTCCAGGTAGTTTTGTGTAAAATGGACTAGAACAGACAGAGTAATACTACTTTGAAGTTAGAAGTAGTACATGAGGTTACTGGAGGTCTATAGATGAAGAAACTGAAGTTTATAGCCCTAAAAGTGTAATAGTATTAGAGAATTATTAAGAACTCTAAGATATTAGTCTGAGGTTACAATGAGACCTACTTCTAGGAAGGTTAACTGTGGGTAGTGGCTATTGGTAGTCAATCATGGAAGGAGTCTATCAGGGGAGCTATGTGGCCATCATTTGGAATGATATAGAATAGAGTAGAACTGGATAGATATTTAGGGGTTGTAGATACTTGTAGAAGACTAAGTGTATTTACATAGGGAGTTCTATAGTTGGTACTACATCTGCTCAAGCATGATAGCTCACTACTGACATGTATAGGATAAGAAGAGTTTTTACTCCTGCAGTTACATTGTGGATACAGCAGTTAAAGCACTACTGTCAGGTGGATGTTAACAATCTATAGAGTAGTCTAGTTTGCTGTGGAGGATCTTTGGTCAAACCTGTGGAGGTTAGCTAGACAGCTCAAGGGAGTTGAGTGGTTGTGAAAACAAAGTAGTGATGAGGAGCAACTGGCAGTATATGAAATCTGCTGAAGTATATGCGAGTTCCTCTCTACTCTGGCAATCAACTACCTCTCGAGATCAGGACTTAATTGAGTAAAGCTGTGACTTAACGATATTAAGTTTTATGGTTTTGTTTCTCCAAACTCTACTGCTACAAGGTTGAAATTTTATTATATTTGTTTACAGAAGAATACATCTCGGTGCGGTTGCAACCCAGAGATCTATCTTCACTGAGGGAGCCTTTATTACAGAAAAACTAAGGGAGTATTGGGATCTGCGATAATGTTCATCAAAAAGAAAGACTGAAAACTAAGACTATGCATGCACTATTGAGCTCTCAACTCAGTTATAAAGAAAGATTGCTATCTGCTTCCCTTCATAGATGAGGCCATGGACAAAATATGAACTATATAATACTTCACGAGACTGGATATCAAAGACTCATATCACAACATTCAGATCAAAAAAGGAGATGAATAGAAGATAACTTTTGTATACTGGTATGGGATGTGTGAATAGCTAGTCATGCTGTTCGGACTAACTAATGAACCAGCCTCCTTTCGAAGATGAATCAGCTAAGTTTTATGAAGATTTCTGGATAGATATTACATGGTCTACCTTGATGATGTACTCAGATTTTAGGATATTCCAGACTGACACATTAAGGATATCAGCTAAGTTATAGAATCCATCCAAGAATTAAGAATGAAGATTAAACCTACAAAATACAAATTCTATAAGGAAGAAATGGAGTAGCTTAGATTTATTATTACAAGACAAAAAGTTAAAGTAGATCCTGTTAAGATAATTGTAATATGGAAATAGCAGGTATCAAGAGTCAGGAAAGATGTCCAATGTTTTGTTAAATTTTGCAACTTCTACTACAGGATTATAGAAGGGTTTAGCAGGATGGTAAAACTTTTATATGATATGACCTCAACAAGAAAGAAATCAAATGGGAAAGAGACAAACGGAAACAAGAAGCATGCAACGATATAAGGCGGAGGCTCATGAGTATACCGATACTAGTTTATCATGATTTTGAAAAAGAACTAGTAATTGAAACTGATGCAACAAAATACGTGTGCTCAGGAATAAGCTTGTGAAAATGCACTGAGGGTAAATGGTGACTGATTACATACTGTTCAAAGAAGTTGATACTGTTGGAATGTACAGTGCCTCGTCAGAAGTGTTTGTGATCTGAGACATGTTTAATTGCGATTGCGCTATGAGACCGCGGGGTGGGGTTGTCAATAGTGCTCGCACGATGCAAGTGTACGATCAACTCTCAACTACCACCTCTCAATGATCAATGGTTAATGATCAATTATCTGCTATATATATTTCAGAGTAAAATAATAATAAATAAGGCTAGATAATACTTTGTATAACCTCCCCTTGCTTCCAATACTGCAGCTACTCTACCAGGCATTGATTTCCACAACTTTTCAAAAAACTCCTCAGGAATTGTCTCCCAAACCAAAGGTAATACTTGTGCAAGCCTCTTCTTAACAGCTTCTTTTCCTCCTGGGGTATCTCCAATTCTTGGATATTACTAGTGTAATCACTTTTTAAGCTCAACCAATACATGCTCAATAGGATTCAAATCAGGGGAATATTGGGGGTGCTCCTCAGCCTGAATACAATTTCTCTCAAGCCAATCCATGATACTATATGCCTTATGAACAGGAGCATTATCCTGCTGAAAAAGAATATCTTCAAGTTGCATACCAAAGGAAATCATTTGATGAATTACAGGAAAAAGATGTTTTCTTAAGAGTCTAATACACCTGATCTTGTTGATATTTTGGGTAATAGGAACTAAAAGACCTTTTCTCTTACCTCAAAAGCACACCCATACCATAAGCAAAATATTTTTATCTTTTTCCTTTGGGTAAATACAGTCTCCAAGCCACTGCTCCCCAGGTTCTCTGAAAACTCATTGCTGCCTTAGATCCCTGGATTTCTCCACACTGCACTTATCATTCCAGATGACTCTCAAAATCCTCTGCTGTCCAATTCCTATGAGCAGTAGCCCATCTTAGTCTTTTAGCTATGTGGACAACTTTGAGCTTGGGTCTTGACTTGGCTAGCCATTTCTTAATATTGGCATCTCTGAGTACTCTATCCACTATAAATTTGTTAGGCAATTATGTTCTATCACTCAGGTCAGATGGGTACCAACCAGTAAAAAGAGAAATACCTGGTGCATATTTATCCCTGAAATCTGATCTGATCATTTTCTGATTGGATTTGGCAGCCTAGATGATTGTGTAATGCTGTCGCTGGCTGAGAATAGGTGTGCGACCAGGACGAGGAATGTTATCCAAAAACAAACTCTCACATGCGCGAGTGAGAAAGCTTTTAATAGTTGACCATGGCCGGCCAATAATTTGAGCAACCAGAGCAATATTCCGGAGGTAGTGGAAAAATCCGACAATTATACCTTTTTCCACATTGGCCATTTCAGTTCGAGTGGTCTTTGGATTTTGCTTTCTTGGCTTTAATTTATATCTGGATCAGTTAACCATTGGAAATTCAGAGGAAATTAAAATTAAAGAATTATTCGAATAGAGGATCACTGTATCGTGGTGTCTAATATTGTATGAGGAAGGTATCATACGGTTGCATGATTAGTGAGCTGGCATTTGGTGAGGTGGCATTTGGCAAGGTGGCATTTTTGGTGAGGTTGCTTAGTAAGATGATCACGAACACTTCTGACGAGGCACTGTAACTATGATGTACATGATAAAGAACAATTAGCAGAAGTTCAAGCCATAAATGAATGGAGATGATATATATGCGATACTAAAAGTATGGTGAAAGTGTTATTGGACCACAAGAATTTAGTACCTGTCAAGAAGGACAAGGTACTAAATGATTGACAAATACGATGAATAGAACAATTGAGACTATTTAAATTCTGAATGGAACGCTGACCAGAGAAGGAAGGCAGGAAGCTAGATAACCTCATACAATTATTAAGTAACAAACTACAAGATGACAAGGATGAGTAAATTATCAGGAAAATTCAAACTTGGCCACCGAGGGATTATTATTTCAGACCAAGCTAATTCGAAGATATAAAACTTATCAAATTCAGCTCGAACAAAGAAAACACTACAGAGAAAGCGTCTGAAGAAGACAAGATAATTAAGGCAATAAGAGAAGTACAAAACGAGGGAAAGAAAGAGATGAAAGAGATAGTGCTGGGTTTATGCCAGTGGAAAAATAGGAACATGTGGTATGATGGAAAACAATAGATCCCTATGTACAACAATGGCAAAATAAACAATATGATAAACACTGAAGACCTGATCCAAACCTGCAATCAGGAGATATGGTACAGTTACTACAATACAATATCAAGACTATGTGATTATCTAAGAAATAGGAACTTAAGAAAATTGGATCATTTTAGATATCGGGAAAGGTAGGAAACTGAGCTTTTAAACTTGATCTCTGCCTCTCGATGCGAATCTACAATAAATTCCACATTTTATTCCTTGAAATATACATATATAATAAATTTCCCTCATAAACTATACCACCACCTCCAGCATCAGAAACAGAAGGTGAATTAAAATATGAACTTGATGAAAGAATTGACTCCCACTTATATTACAGTAATCTCCAGTACTGAGCTATGTGGACCGGTTATTCACCTAAACATGATAATAGTTAGTATCCTGCTACCAACTTTACAAAGATACAAGTTGCTATTTAACTCTTCCACCAATGATACCCAGGTAAGAGAGGTTTGGGGAATGATTACAATCAACCTTAAAGGCAAGGAGACAGCAGACAAGCCCTTGCAACTATATGAGGGCTGGAGCAATAGCACTATATGGATGATGCTAACAAGCCATGAATATTTATTCATGGGGTCAACCAATAAAGAAATCAAGAAATTAGAGGAAAAGCAAGGAAGTACATGAAGCATAATACTCTGAGTTGGAGGATGTGCTACGATGATAATTGTAGTACACACTACGGAGACAAGTAGAGATTAGGAGAATTCTCATAACGGTACAAAAGGTTTGGTCCATGCCCGGACCATACCTTGAAACCATTGAAGAAGTGCTTCAATGACATGTGCAAGGTGTACAGAGCAGCAAAGGTGGCTGTGGGATACTACCCACAGGAGAATAGTAGCCAGAAGGAGTTGACAAAAAAAGAAGCTAGTAAAAGGTGAAGGACTATAAGGATATGACCCAAGGAGGGAAGGGTGAAACTTCTTCCACGGAAATGGAACCCAATATTGAAAGTCTGCATCAGCAGATCAAGGGACTACAGAAACAACTTGACAATACTGAAGTCACACTTTCAGTATATGAGAGAACCGTAGCAGAGTTGAGATATATCATCATCACCTAATGGTGAACAATTGAGACTGCAAATATCAACTTGGAGATGGTGAGAACATGGTCCTATATGATGGAAGTGAAATTGTACCAGCTTCTAAGGTCTCTGTGTATCATAGGACAAGAAATGATGAAGCTAGGAGAGCAAGCCTGATGGGACTCAGGCTTAAGGAGGGAGGAGCTAATGTCACGGATGTGACAGGTTTTTGCACATGACTTAATTATGAGTCATGTATCTTGTACATTTGACATACTTGAGTCATATGACCAGTGTATATTATTATTAGTTATGTTTCGCACATGACTCGATTATAAATCATGAGTCTCATGCATATAATTCACTCAATTCATATGACCTATTTATATTATATTTGTTATGTTTTGCATATGGTTTGATTATGACTCATGGGTTTTGCACATATGACTTACTTAAGTCATGTGACCTATTTATAATGTTTTACATGACTTAGAGTTATGAGTTATCAGAGTTAGGGTTGATGAAGAGAGTACTATATAAGGAAGCCAGTACAGAAGAGGAGGATAGGCTTTTACGCTTTGTTTTAAGTAACTTCCTCATTCTTATCTTCACTCTGCCTGGGTTGTTAGCTTCTGCTTTCATGATGATCTTTGATACTGGGCAGTTATATGAGTTTACCGAGTATTCTGATTTGGAGGACTGATGTGTGATTGAGGGCTTGTCTACTTGTTTGCGTGCTATTTCGTCGCTTGCTGGCTGTAGCTGTCATGATACTAGTACTTTGAGTAATTCATCGCGGTTACTTGTGGGCCTTTTTCAGTAAAATATCATCAGCTTCCTGTCTATTATCTTCTGGCAGGTTGAGCATTCAATTGGAGGAATTTGAATATTGTGTTATTGTGTCACCCATGTCGTTCTTTTGGCTAGCCTATGTTTGTTGGATTTTAATAGAGGTCTTGATTTTCATGATACAAAACACTCATGAGTTCACTTAATGACCATCCTATGCCTTCAACTCATCGTAACAGCTATATCATTCCTTAAGTGGCCAAGGCAGTACCTGCCCAGCCCCTCCGTATTACAATTTGTTTCTACATTTGGAATCCTAGAATGTTATTTATTGCTATTCTCTTGGAGCTTTTGTCTCTGTAGCATTTATAGTGGTTCAGTTAGGTGTTTCCTCCTTGTCTCTGTAGGGATGGCTTTGACTCTGAAAATCCATACCTCCTGGTGCAGCTTTTATGGTTGCCTGAGGTGGTGTGGGATAATTGGCTGCTAGACACTCGCATTGTCTGTATGTTGGGGTGGTTTAGTTGTAGATTGTAGTTGGCGGCCTTACCTATTGCAAGTGGGACCTACCTTCTGTTTATCTGCTTCTATTACCTTTGCCACTCCTCATCCTGTCACATAGGTTGGAGGTGTCTCTTGCTTGTTGTTTGTTTTGTGACTTTTGCCAGACCTGTGGGACTGGCCTTGGCTGGCTCTGCCTGATCATTTCTCAGCTTGGTTGGACAACAGTTTGGCTGGGTTAGATGATGTGGCTGGTGTCAGTGCATTTGTGTATTAGTGCTACCTGCTCTGTCACTCCTGACTATGGCTAGTAGGTCTTCTTCTGCTACGTGTTATCGAAGGGTGGGACTCAGTTAGTATGGCCAAAACAAGTTACAGCCTGATAGGGCCAAGTATAGGCCATCCTGTAACTGTCGGATAGTTGACCTATTTGAAGGGCTGAGGGGGCTGGATGGACCCTGTAGTATCTGGTATGTGTGACTTGGAAGATGCTGACTGGGGGGGAAAGGCACTTACAAGCACTAGTTGGGCTCGTGTCAGGTTGAGCAGAGTTTAATTAAGTATTTCCAACTGTGCTTGAACTGTTAAAGTTAAGCTGTTGAGTACTGTAAAGTTTCCTGACGGACTGGCTAGTTGATGGCGACCTGTATAGATAGTAGGTTGTGACTACCTGGTTGGAATTGATTGGATCTGGTATGCTGGGTTCTGTGAGGCTTGTTTGATTTTCTTGGTTTGGTTACAGGTACAGCAGGAAGAAGCAGGATACCACAGGTAAGAGATAGGTCCCACAGACTGTTTTAGTCTATCACCACTCCTATGTTTTTCTTTTGTTTTCAGTGTTTGTTTAGGTTATAGGCAATGGATATAGGTTCTCCTCGCTGGTGCACTCTACTGAGGTAACTGGTAAAGTGGGTTTATAGGATTAATGACCTGTCATGTGGGTGTGAGAGGTAGACATGTTTGTCACATCCTGTCTGCCATTGTACAGCCTGTGGAGTTAAATTGTTTTTGGCTTTCTGTTGTGGTAGATAAGGGCTGCAGGACAGTATATAGACCAGGTAGTAGTATTTTTTTATTTTTCTTAAATAAGGAACTTGGTTGGGTTGATTTTTTGTTCAGCTTTGACTATACTTAGTACTGGCTAACTTGATACTAGAGGGGCTATGCACTTGGACTGAGGAGGATACTGGGTTGCTTGATGGTCTTGTAATTAGTTCTAGTGTAGGCATGACTTGGAGATAACAAGTGCGGGACAGTAGACCTAGTTAGCCTGTAGTTAGTGGTATCCTGGCTAGTAGTATCCTTGTACCAGTAGGACCTCATCATATACCAGCGTTAGTAGTACGAGTTTAAATAAAATTAGATTGAATTCTAAGTAATTTCCTTACTGATTATGTTACATGGATAAAATATCTTTACGCTCTTAATTCTTTACATTTCTCACAAGTCTAAGAGCAATATTCTTACATATTATGACAATAAGTATTATTCAAAAATGTGGGCCAAAGGGCCTAAGAACTCTCAAAGAAGAGAAGAAGATATATATATATATATTTAAGAATGATATTATTGCTCATTGCTATATATATTGACAAGGAGTTAGAAATATTACACAATCACTACTTTGCATTTGCAAGCACTCAACTTCTATAGAATGTCTAGCCAACCTCTACTAGTCAGATTAAAGCTCTTCTATAGTGAACTAGACTACTTACTGGTCTTCTAACATCTGCCTGATAGAATTGTTTTAGCTGCTATATTTTTAATACAATAGTAGGAGTAAAACTCTTCATATTACAGATATATCAGTAGCAAGCTGCCATATCCTAGTGGATACTTTATCAACTATAAAACCTTCTACCCATGTACACTGGATCTTCTACAAGCATCTGGAGTTCTTGAATATCTATCCAGTTTTACTCAGTTCTATTTCATTTCCAAATAATAGTAACATAGCTTTCCCAATAGATTTCTAAGAAAGTTGACTACAAATAGGTGCTACCTACAATCAATTTTCCTAGAAGGATGTCTTATCATAACCTCAGACTAGAGTCTTAGAGCCCTTAATGATTCTTCAAAACTGTTACCCTTTTAGGGTAACGGATTTCAGTTATCTTACTTATAGGCTCTTAGTATTTACAAATATTGCTGCTAACTTCAAGGTAGTATTACTCTGTCAGTTCTAGTCCAATTTACATGAACCTACTAGGAAGATTTTCTCTACATTCTCATCTTTCCCCTCATGTATCCTCCAGACAGCCTCCAGTCGACCTGATGGTGTAGACATATATGGTGTTACAGGAGTATCTCTCTCTAGAGACTTCCACTAGACTTACAGCAGCTCTCCGTATTGCAGCCCATAATACTAGGGACTTATAACAGGATTAGAGGAGAGTGTTAGTTACTACATCTTTAAGTTACCACTTGTTCGGAGCTCAACTGCTCATGTAGCTGTAATTTCTACATTGTGAGATTCTAACATACTTTGTAGTTTTACATGACAAATAATCTAGTAACTTGTCATAAAGTCTTGTGTAACAAATTACTTTTAAGGTAGTGTAACTTGGCTCTCAATAGAAGGGCAACTAGTGGCCTAAGGTGTGGTAGCTATAGTCTGAAGATGGGAAAATAGTACCATGAACTACCCTGAAGAATAGAATAACTATACCTCAACTCACCACTGCACATTTCAGGGTAACTCCCAAATTGACTACTTTAATTACCTTACTTAGTATAGTAACCACCATTCCTTACTAGTATCTAAGTACTTCTAATATGGTAAGGCATATTTGACTAAGATACTTAATAAATAGTATCTTTGCTTATGTTAGACAGAGATAATCTGTAAAGACTCAGATTCGTTTAAGTCAATTGAGATTTATTTCTTAAAGAGAGAACTTTGTTTAGGAAGGCTCAAAGAGTTGCTTATTTCCTTTGTCACTACTAAGAGGAAGGTAAAGTAGAACCAAATCTGGTGGACAATATTATATGGTCAAGGTTTCTTCTCTGATGTTTGGTGATGTCTAAAAGCTTGGAAGACACTTTGATATTTATATTCCAAGTCTGATTGTTCGTAGACTACATCTATCTCTTATACAAATTATGTACCTCTTTAACTATAACATGCAACATCAGGTATTATCCAGAAGTGTGAACATTAGGAGACTGTCACGAATACGGCTTGGCATAAAAGAGGTTTTCACGTGACACATGGTTATGAGTCACAGGTATGTTATTGTTTCACACATATGACTCATTCGGGTCATATGATTTGTTATGTGTGGGATTTGTGATGCTTTCGCACTTGGCTCAAATATGAGTCAGGGGATGCGCGCCTGGCGAGTATATCTTGCGAGGGTGCCTTGCGGGTAAGCCTTGCCCATATGATTTGTGTTTTGCACATGACCTTATTATGAGATCATGGGTTTTGTGCATATGACTCAGTCTAGTCATATGACTTGTTTATTGCGTTACGATTGGTTATGAGTTTTTGTACATGACCTCGCTATGAGGTCATGGGTTTTGAGCATGTGATCACTTTAGTCACATGACTAGTTTGTTATGGTTTGGTTTCGCACATGTGACCACTTTAGGTCACATGACTACGGGTGGAAAGAATACTATATAAGGAGGCCGATGCAGCCGAGGAAGATAGGTTCTTCACGCTTTATTCTAAGTACTTTTCCTACTTATTACTTTAACGAATATAAAACACCTTTACCATCTTTATCTTTATTGCAATGTTATGGTTATGCCAAGGAAAGCGCTTTACGAAGAAGAGTTAGAGAAAGCTTATGATAGGCGTTCCCAATAGAAGACAAAGGTCTTGTACTATCGGTAACGTAGGCAGAGGCCGAGAGCTATTGTAAGACAAAGGAAGAGGAAGACAGAAACGAGAAGTATCGTTCCCTGTTGCCAAGAACTAACTATCCAAGGAGGGATCATTACATTACAAAGCGTCACCTAGTGCGACGCTAAACGATACAAGACGGCATCCTTCAATCCAGACAGGGAAGGAGATATCGACATCGACGATCAAAACCTTAACCAAGAAGGATTCAGCGACGTCCTAGATTACGTCTCAGCAGAACTCTCGAGAGCAGCAAGCTCAGTAATCCCAGAGAAAGAATCACCAGTGGATAGCTCTCATGCAGGAACTCCACAACTCGAGAGAATATTGGGATCAGCAGTACCTGGGCCACCGGCCCCAGCCGCTCCGGCACCAGGAACTAGCATACTTGGAATGACTGAAAATCTGTTTCAGGCATTTCTCGTAGCAACACGAAATACAGTACAAGGAAACGTTCAACGACCGAAAGCAAAGAAGCCCTACACATATGAAGGAGCTGAAGAAAAGTGATGAATATTCTTAGCGCAATGTGAAGGATATTTCGCCGTTAAAGGATATGGAGATCACCATGACGAGATCAAGATTCCATATGTGAAATCTCTTCTCAGAGGACTTGCAGGACAATGGATCATGCTGTTCTAAGCGGGAAGGAAGCAGAGGGAATAGGTCACATACGAAGAGTTCAAGGTAACACTCTTGGAACAATTCGGAGATCCCAACGCCAAAGAAACAGCAAGATGAAAGCTGAAAAAACTCCAACAAGGGAAACAAACATTCTCGGCATACTGGAATGAATGTTGACTATTGGAATACGAAGCCGAGTTTGATGATGCCACTCTCTACATCATCCTCCTGAGCAACTGCAGCGAGAGACTCCGAGAGGCATGGGGAATATCCGACGCGCGCTATACAACAGCAGAACGATTTGTAAGATGGGCGATCGATAAGGAAAGCAAACTAAACAGGGTTCGAAGCAACTCGGAAAATACTATAGCATACAGGGTGGTCCAATTATCCAGGAATGTGGATGGAGCCTTCAAACCACAAGCAGCTCGAGGAGAAAGTCAAGCATTACCACCAGGCGAGCCAATGGAGTTAGACAAATCAAGAGCAGGACCTGCTCTAAACCTGTCTAAGGAAGAATACGCCAGAAGAATGAACGGAAAACTCTGTCTAAGGTGTGGAAAAGCAAGACATCGGATACGAGACTGCATAAGCCGACCGACAGCTGATACCAAGGGATCAGAGCTGCTGGGAATAATCGTTTCCAAAATCAAACAAGGAGCAACATTCGCGGAATGATCGCAGAAGATTCACTGGCGGAAAATGGCGAGGGTCCCCAGTAAACGGTGGTCTGGGAGACCCAAGATGTGGACCTGGAAAACCTATCAAGTTAGCAAACTACTACACAGCTGTACACATGCAAAGATGAGAAGAAGACGGAGATCATATGATGATCAAAACGAAGATATACAGTGAAGAAAACAAAGAAACAACAATATATGCAATGCTCGACTCTGGGACTACCGAAGACTTCATCGACAAAGAAATCTGCGACAAATACGGCCTCCACACCAAACAAGTAAAGAAAGCAAGACAAGTCTACCTAGCATGTAGAAAGCTAAGCACTATGGGTCTTATAACCCATACGGCGACAGTACCTATGGACATTGACAGCAATAGGGAAACGGCAACCTTTCAGGTAGGAGATCTTAAAAACCATGAGATAGTCCTAGGGATACCATGGTTATGAAAACATAATCCGACGATCAATTGGAACGAGAACAAGATGACCTTTACAAGCGAACTATGTGTGACACAATGTCGCAACAGTTCACCTGTAGTTTACTCAACACCGATACAAGAAGCGGAAGAAGAAACTTTGCATGCAAAGTTTGCCGAGATGTGGCAAGATAAGAGAGTCTGGATACAAAGACTAGACCAAGAGGCAAGAGTGCCTACCAAGGGTTTCAGAGGGGCAGCAGGGCACGACCTGTATGCCAATGAAGGAATCAAGATACCTGCCAACGGGCAGGCAACGATAGCAACAGGAATCGCCATCGGACTACCAGAAGGTACCTATGGACGAATAGCACCCCGCAGTGGTCTAGCAGTCAAATATCGACTCATGACCATGGCAGGGGTGATTGACGTCAACAATACAGGTGAAATCAAAGTGATCCTGGCCAACCTGGCTCAAGAGGACTACCAAGTCCAAAAAGGCGATCGAATCGCACAGTTGATAATCGAAAAAATCAACAAAGAGGATGTGCACAAAGTAGATCAACTGGAAGAAACTACAAGAGTAAATAAAGGATTTCGAAGTATGGACTAAAACCAGCCCGATATAACAAAAAGAATCAAGATCAAAGAGATCACAGCACAAGCCTTTAGAAGGTACTATCAAAGGGGAGATGCAACAGGAATTCTCAAATGGACATACAAAGACGAAAAAGCAGTTCTAGCGAAAATCAACATCAGCACGGAGCTAGCAATCCAGGATAAGAAATACCAAAGCAAAAAGCAATGGAAAGAATTGGTTCCAAAGGAATATCATCAATTCACAAACCTATTGCAAGAAGAGGAAGCTACGGAGCTACCACCTTGAAGACCAGGAATTGATCAGGCAATTCAGTTGAACAAAGACGAAAAAACGGGAAAAACAAAAGAGATTCCCTATAAGAAGTTATACCCACTAGGAGAAGCAGAGCTCGAAGAACTTAGGAAGTACATTAAGCAAAACTTAAAGCGAGGATGGATCAGGGACTCTTTCGCGTCAGGAGGATCCCTAATACTATTCGTTAAAAAGAAAGACAGAAAAATCAGACTCTGCGTGGACTACAAAGCTCTCAATTCGGTTACCAAGAAAGACCGATATCTACTACCCTTGATTGGAGAAGCACTGGATAGACTATGGTCAGCAAAATACTTCATTAAACTCGACATTAAGGACACATACCACAGTATACGCCTCAAGGCAGGAGACAAATGGAAGACTACATTCACCTCAAGATATGGAAAGTTCGAATACTTGGTTATGCCTTTCAGGCTAACCAATGCACTGGCTTCATTCCAGAGATGGATCAACAAGGTACTTAATAAGTACCTCGACAGATGTTGCATCATATACTTGGACGATGTACTCATATACTCGGAAAACATACAACAACACCAAAAGGATATCAGCAATATCATGGCCGCAATACAAGGATCAGAAATGAAGATTAAACCAACAAAGTGCAAATTCCATAAGGAAGAAACGGAATACCACGGATTTATCATCAATCGAAGTGGGGTCAAGGTCGACCCTGTCAAAACAGCAGCCATATGGGATTGGGCCAAACCAAACAACAAAACAGATGTTCAATGCTTTATAGGATTCTGCAACTTTTATCGAAGGTTCATAGAGGGATTGAGCAGGCTTACAAAACCGCTGTATAACCCAACAAAGAAAGACAAGAAATGGGAATAGGGAGAGACGGAACAAAAAGCATACGATGCAAGACGAACGCATTGAACATCAGCACCTATACTGGTTCATTTCAACCCAAACCGGAGGACAATGATTGAAACACACGCCTCAAAATATGTGTCCTCAGGCAAACTATCGCAATAATGCGACGATGGAAAATGGCGGCCCGTGTCTTACCAATCCAAGACAATGACCCCCATAGTGTGCAACTACGATGTTGCAAACAAAGAACTATTAGCGATTGTTCAAGCATTAAAGGAATGGAGAAGATACGTTTTGAACAATGAGCATCCCATCCGAGTTCTAACCGACCACAAGAACCTGGTCCTGTTCATAACTACGAAAGAACTGAATGACCGCCAGATAAGATAGATGGAACACATCAGCAAATACAACTTCAAAATCGAATACCGACCAGGCAAAGAGAGTGGAAAGCCAGATACTCTCACAAGAATTGCAAGTGACAAACCACGAACGAAAGAAGACAAAAGAATCAAACAAAAAACACGAACACTATTACCAAAAACCTACTTCGAGGCAATGGAGGTTATCCAATTTACATCAACGGAGGAAAGGAAAATTGAGAATGTAAACAAGAAAGACAAACCAATTCAGGTAATAATAGAAGCACCGAAAGAAGGAAAAAAGGAGATAAAAGGAATTGCTCTGGGTTTATGCCAATGGCAGGATGGAAGTATGTGGTACGATGGAAAACAATGGATCCCGGAAAAGGAGGAGATAAGGACAGATATCATACGACAACACCATGATATCTGAATGGCAGGACATGGGGGAAAGGCTAAAATCATGGAATTTATCACGAGGTCATTCTATTGGCCAGGACTGCGCGAAGATGTCAAACGATATGTCAAAAACTGCGACATATGCCAAAGGATGAAGACGGCTAAATACGCACCATATGAATTACTGAAATCAAACGAAGTTCCCGAACAACCATGGGAAACAATTACTATGGACTTCATTACGGACCTACTGGCATCGGAAAATTGCGATAGTATCCTGGTCGTGGTGGATCGTCTGACCAAAATGAGTCATTTCATTCCGGTCAGAAAAGATATCAACATGAGGGATTTTAAACAGACATTCTTGTGAGAGGTCTTCCGACTTCACGGCCTCCCAAAATATATCATTACGGATCAAGGAACACTATTCACATCGGGACTATGGAAGAAAGTAACAGGAGAAATGGGGATACAAAACAGGATGAGCACAGCATTCCACCCACAGATGGATGGACAAATGGAATGGGTAAATGCGATACTCAAACAATATTTAAGGACCTACCTCAATTATCAACAAGATGATTGGTACAAGCTGTTATCTATGGCCAAATTCGCATACAAAAATGGAAAACAAGAAACGATCGGCACGACACCATTCTTCGAGAATTACAGGTAACATCCACAAGGTCAGACCACATGTCATAGGATTAATGATGTGATACCGGATAAAACCGATATGGGGAAACTACACGAAACATTATAATATGAAATGAGTCTAGCACAACAACGACAAAAGGAACAATACGATAAGCACCGAAGACCAGATCCAAACATACCACTGGGAGATATAGTATGGCTAATACTATGCAATATCCATACGACACAACCATCAAAGAAATTGGACTACAAGAAAATCAGACCATTCAGGATATTGGAAAGAGTAGGCAGCCGAGCTTATAAACTCGACCTTCCCCCCTCGATGCGAATACACAATACATTCCACATCTCACTCCTCGAATTACACAATAACAACAAGTTTCCCTTACAAACACTTATTCCTTCCCCGGCGATCGAACTCGACGGAGAACCAGAATACAAGCTCGACGAAATAGTTGATTCCCGCTTTTTCCACAGTCACCTGCAATACCTGGCCAAGTGGACAGGATATTTACCTGAACACGATAAAACTTGGTACTTCGCATACAACTTTGAACACGCACAAGATGCCATCTCAACCTTCCACCAGGGATACCCAAGCAAGCCCGACCCAGGTGACAATCAGGTTCAACCAAGACAAAGGTGAGAGAAAGGCTCCCACGCCGTTGCAATAACACGAGGGCTGGGGCGATAGCCTACGCTAAACCACACCCACCAGCCCTGAATACTCATTCATGGGGCCGACTGATGAAGAACTCAAGGAAAGGGAACAACAAGAACAGCATAACGCCATGTCGTGGATGGTATGCTATGATGACGGTTGCCAAACACATTTTGGCGACAAACAAGGCTCGGGATGGTTCCTGAGGAAATGTCGAAAACAAGGCCCACGCCCGGACTACGTCCTGAAGCATTGGCAACAATACTTCAGAAATGGGTGCAGGATGCACAGAGCATAGAAAATATTTGCGGGATTCTACCCGCAAAAGGATGGAAGCAGGAAAGGGTTGGAAGGAGCAGATGCCAGAAAGGCATGGGCCGCGAGGACGTAGTCCAGGGAGGGAGGGGCCCAAAACTCCTGAGCAGGTGCGGAACCGGACATCAAGAGCCTACACAGGCAGATCCCGGGACTCCGAGAACAACTTGGCCAAGCCGAGGCCACAATTTCGGCAAATGACAAAATGATCGTGGAGCTAAGATAGCTGAACGATAATTAGTGGCACATGATTGAGATGGCGAATCTGACTCTAGAATCGGTAAGGGTCAGATGGACGACGGCAGATGAAAAGTTCCACAAGCTGAGGAGGACCATGCGCTTGGCAGGATAGGAACTACTGAAACTGGGAGAAAAGGTCTGAGGGGACTCAGGCTTAGGAGAAGGGGAGCTAATGTCACGAACGTGGCTTAGCATAAAAGAGGTTTTCACGTGACACATGGTTATGAGTCACAGGTATGTTATTGTTTCACACATATGACTCATTCAGGTCATATGATTTGTTATGTGTGGGATTTGTGATGCTTTCGCACTTGGCTCAAATATGAGTCAGGGGACGTGTGCCTGGCGAGTATGTCTTTTGAGGGTGCCTTGTGGGTAAGCCTTGCCCATATGATTTGTGTTTTGCACATAACCTTGTTATGAGGTTATGGGTTTTGCGCATATGACTTAGTCTAGTCATATGACTTGTTTATTGCGTTACGATTGGTTTATGAACTTTTGTATATGACCTCGCTATGAGGTCATGGGTTTTGAGCATGTGATCACTTTGGTCACATGACTAGTTTGTTATGATTTGGTTTCGCACATGTGACCACTTTAGGTCACATGACTATGAGTAGGAAGAATACTATATAAGTAGGCCGATGCGGCCGAGGAAGATAGGTTCTTCACGCTTTGTTCTAAGTACTTTTCCTTGTCCTCGCTGTCGCTTCGCCCTGAGCGTTTCTTTTACCCTCATGACGGGCCTTGATGCCTGGGATTCTGGGGGAGATATCTGAGTTCTCTCAGTAGTTCCTGGGGTCTTTGGTGTTGAGGTCTGTTAGGTGTTGGGTGGCGGATAACTTGTTTGCATCTCATTTCGTTGGGTTGGTTATCTCACGATGCTAGCACTTCGAGCACTTCATCATGGTCGCACACGAGCCCCTTTCGGTAAAATGTCTCCGGCTTCCTGTCTATTGTCTACTCTCAGGTTTCGTGTTCGATTGGGGAGATTGAACATTGTGTTTGGGGGGATCTCCAGTGTCGTTCTTTGGGCCAGCTCATGTCTTTTGTTGGGTTTTAACGGAGTCCTTAGTTCTCGTGATACAAAACGCCCTTGGGTTAGACTAATGACCTTCCTAAATATCAACTCGCCGTACCAGCCACATCATTTCCTCAAGGGAGGGCGCCTCGCCGGCCCCTCCCTGCCTTGTTACTTTACCTTTCTACGGTCGGAATCCTACGATGTTGTTTATCACCGTTCTCTTGGAAGTTTTGTCCTTGCGGCATATATGGTGGTTCAGTCAGGTGTCACCTCCTCGCTATGGTGGGGATGGCTTTGACCCTGAAGAATCTTACCCCCTGGTGTGGTTTTTCTTTGCTGCCTGGGGTGGTGTGGGACGATTGGCTACCAGACACTCGCGTTATTTGTGTGTTTGAGTGGTTCGGTTGTGGTCTGTGGTTGGCGGCTTCACCCATTGCAAGTGGGACCTACCTTCCGGTTGTCTGCTTCTGTTCTTTCGCCCTCCCCCTCCTTGTCGCATCAGTTGGGGATGCCTCTTGTCCGTTGTTCAGTCTGTGCCTATTGCCGGACCTGTGGGGCTGGCTTCGGCTGGGTCTGCTTACTCTTTCCCGGCTCGGTTGAACTTCGGTTTGGCTGGGTTGGATGGTGTGGCAGGTGCTGGTGCCTTCGGGTGTTGGTGCCGCCTCCTTTGTGGCTCCTGGCTGTGGCTGGTGGGCCCCCCTTGGCTATATGGAGTCGGGGGTTGTGGCTCTGTTGGCGTGGCCAAGACCAGTGGCCGCCCGATAGGGTTAGGTATAGCTGTCCTGTGGCTGTCGGATGGTTGATCTGTCTGAGGGGCTGGGGGGGCTGGATGGGCTCTGTGGCACCTGGTGTGTGGGGCTTGGGGGGGGCTGATTGGGGGGGGAGAGGCACCTGCGAGCACCGGTCAGGCATGCGTCAGGTTGGGCGATGTCTAATTAAGTGTTTCTGACCTGATGGGGCATTGGGTGAAGCTGCTGAGTGCTGTAAAGCTCCTCGGTGACCCGGATGGTTGATGGCCACCTGTGCGGATAGTGGGTTGCGACCACCTGGTTGGACTTGTTTGGGTTCTGCATGCTGGGTTTCGTGGGGTTTGTTTGGTTTCTTTGGTTTGGCAATGGGCATGGCTGGTGGGGGCAGGGCACCACGGGTGGGAGATAGGCCCCACTGACCATTTCGGTCTGTCACTACCTCTATGCTTTTCTTTTGTTTATGGGTTTTGTTTTTTGGGGGACAGGCAGCGGGTACAGGTCCTCCTCACCATTACGCTCTCTGGAGGCACTTGGCAAAGTGGGTTCATAGGGTCGACGGCCTGGCATGCGGATGCGAGAGTTGGACATGTTGGTCACCTCCTCTCTGCCATCGTGTCTCCTGTAGTTTATGTTTGCTTAGGTTTGTTGTTGGTTTTCTACTGTGGAGGAGGTGTTGCGGGACGGTGTTCAGACCGGGTGGTAGTGATTTTATATTTTGTTGGATGAGGAACCTGGTTGGGTTGGTCTTTTGCTCAGCTTCGGCTACGCTTAGTGCTGGTTGGCTTCATAGCAGAGGGGCTACGGACTTAGACTGGGGCGGGCGCTGGGTTGTTTGATGGTCTTGTAATTAGTTTCCGTGCGGGCATGCCTCGGGGATGGCAGGTGCGGGACCATAGACTTAGTTAGCTTAGGATTAGTGGTATACCGGTTAGCGGTATCCCTGTGCCGGTGGGGGCTCGTTGTATGCCAGTGTTGGCGGTACGAGTTTAAATAAAATTAGATTGACTTCTAAGTACTTTTCCTACTTATTACTTTAACGAATATAAAACACCTTTACGATCTTTATCTTTATTGCAACGTTATGGTTATGCCAAGGAAAGCGCTTTACGAAGAAGAGTTAGAGAAAGCTTACGATAGGTGTTCCTGATAGAAGACAAGGGTCTTGTACTATCGGTAATGTAGGCAGAGGCTTAGAGCTATTGTAAGATGAAGGAAGAGGAAGACAGAAATAAGAAGTATCGTTCCCTGTTGCCAAGAACTAACGATCCAAGGAGGGATCGTTACAGAGACCCTGAAAACTATTATACCATTTTTGGTAATTTCTCTTTTACTATTTAGGAACTGTACTATTTCCAATAGTAATTATCCAATCTTCAGAGTCATTAGACTTATAACCAAATTCTCAAGTAGAATACTGTTGATCCCAATTGTCTCTCCTACTAATGAATTGATCAGTTTCATCTGTGAGTCATGGTTACAGGAGTAGTTGTAGATGTAACCTTTCTAGGTCACTAACTTTAAGCCTCCATAACTCTTGATCTAACTTACAGATATCCTCTAGATGACTTTCTACTAATTCACTAGAAGCCATTCTACAAGATTGGCAGATATTCCTTTGGTTCGCAACTTCTTATTTTTCTAGATAACGGTGCTTGAGTTATTTTCTGGCATTGGAGATGATTTCTGCAACTATGATACATCCCTTAACCTAGTTGTAACACTTCACAAAGTCCATTGATTTCTTTAGTAGTATCTCCCATGAGTTCTAAACTCTACTAATTATTGTAAAATAGATGTGAATATGTTGGTTCTTTGTTAAGATCTTCTAATATTCAATATCATATCTTTATGTAAAAACATCTCATTACTTACAGCTAAAGCTAAAGATGTTCCATCTTTGATACCTGGTAACTCTCTGGATAGTTGATGGATTTACTCTATTCTACTTCTCAGACCTATCGGATGGTCTACTCTCTTTTATCCTATGAACAGGATCTGGTCACTAGGGCAGTAGTAATGTATATGGTATTATTCTAATACCTTCAATTCTGTGGCATTATAGTCACAGAATACAACTAAGATAGATATGTATGATAAGGTGCAGGCCCATAAGGGTGGCAGAGGAGGATGTTAGAGACTAGAGATTGTGATTCTAAGTGGGATTACCCTACTTAGAGTGGTTTCTAGGTATCAGATTCCTGTACTCCTAACAGCTCAGTTGACTCTTATCTACTACTATTTCTATTGCAGTAGTCTCTTGATTCAGATATGGGAATATGTTTGACTATCAGTAATAGTACATCTTGGAATAGTATTCCCAATAGTCCGGGTCGGGCCTATGGATACACCAGAGGATCTAGCCTGGCCTAAGCCAACAGGCTTCAGAGTATGAGGGCCGGGCTGGGCCGGACTTAGCCTATCTAGCTTGGCCTAGGGAGCCTGACCAAACAGGGCCTATATAGCCTAGTCTAGATAGTCTAGCCTTTATAGTCTTCAATATATGAAGTTTGGGTAAACTAAAACCGATATACAGCAGCCTATAGTGACATACCTCCTGCAAAATATAAATCATAAATCTTGAAATTCAAAAAACTTAAAAAGTCTCTTAACCATCAGTCCTTTATAAGTAATAAACTTATTTGTAATAATAATCATGGATAACATGGAGTACTTATAACTAAGGTTTTATTTTTCTATTGTTCATCCATGGTCTAGTTGGTAAGGTGTGTGTGTGTGGCCCCATATATCTACTGACTAGATCATGAGTTCAAGCTCTCTCAAGGGCATGAATTATTGGTTGCCAGCTGATTGGGTCAGTTGAGTAGTGGTACGGCTAGGCTGCACTATACTACCCAGCAGAAAAATTGGTGGTGTAGTAAGGGGTAGTTATAAGACTTTTTCTAGGTTGTTTAGCAGAGTAACGGAGGAAAGATAACAAAAGTATATGTAAGCTGGCATCACAGATATAATGGTGGGTGTGATGGGTCATTGTAGACCAGGGTTTTGCAATTTTTCTTATTCAAAATTATTGCAATTTACAAGGTAAAACAACATGAAGACCCTTATGTCGCTATTGTAAATGCTGGAATTTGGCTACCGTGACTACTTGTTATATTTAATATAATTTCAACAAATAAATAAAAACTGATATCTGGGTAAGAGAAACCAAGGAAAGCATATATGAATACTAAGAAATACTGAATGTTTGAGTGGTTAGAAAATTTACTCAAGGAAATATAATGAAGTAGCTAACAGTCAGAAATATCCAGTATATCCTGTACCATGGTCTCTACTACAACAATCACAGAAGGTACAAGAAATCCTTCATCCTCTCTAGCCTTTAAGCATTCACAAGCCTCAATAATATCATCACCTAATCTATTACATCAATCCGATAGCAGAAGCTTTGAACTATTTTCACATATAGTTTTTATTAGAACATATAAGAAGAAGAGAGTAAGAATTTGATTATCTAATTACTTACCTGCTAAATACCCACTCAGGTTCTGCTTACATTATGGAAATAGATAGAATATTAGTAGTCATTATAGCTAAATCTCATGTTCTTGAGTCTAATGATAGTTGCTTTTGAATCTAATAGTCTAATGGCCCAATCCTACTAAGGTTTTCTTCCATAGGTTGGAATCGCTCAAGTTTATCATATTTTTCTGTCCCAAGTCTGACCCGCTTTCTTTAATGCCATAAAGGTTCTTCAATATCTATCATTCAGCTTGATTCTGATCATAGGAGTGAGGTAGTCCGACTCCAAGATTTATACTTTTCTTGCTAAAGGGATACTGTAGCCTCCTTTACGTGTTTTACCCAATCCAGTCTTTCTGCTCAATGAAATTCAAAGAATTCTAACTTTATTTCCGAGTGTAAAGCTACTGCTACATAATGAACTGGGGCCAGTTCTGTAAGTGTATAGAATTTAAAGTAAACATTTCTATTAATAACTCTCTCTCGAGTATATTAAAATAATTATATCGTAAATAGAAAGACCTGTACTTGTTGAGCAATTCCCATGCAGTATCAATACTGGTATATATATGCTGGGCATGAGTAGTAATCATATATTAAGTTTTTGCATTTTCCAAAGTAGACAACAGGTCATCCATGACCGGAAATATATTGTGGATAGAACCATGAATACACTCTGCTTACAACTTTAAACTCCAAGTCTTGAATAGTTCTAGTATTTCTATAATTGCCTGAAGATCATCCCATTAGTCCAGTAATAGTTCATTCAACTTGGCTGACTCAGGACTATTATCATTCCTGATACCCCGTTCATTTCTGACTGCAGCTGAGACAAACTCTTGCATTGGCTTCTTTAATAAAAAGGCTCGCTTTAAACTATCATAGTCTCCTCCCTATCGTATAATTGTTCTCATAATTCGTAACCATGTTTCAGAAATAATTGAGCCATATAACTTTACCTCATTTCTAATGCTATCCTGCAATTGAAGAGTTCAGCAAATCCAGATACAAATATTTCGCAGTTTGCCTATTGGTTCTTGTCTTCTCCACTCCATTAATTCGATAACCTCTTAAGACTCCCTCTTCGGTAAATCTGACCTAACCGGTCCTTCCAATACGTTTGTATTTCTCCCCTATAGAAATGTATTAATAACCAGATTGATAACATGACCAAATAACAGCAAGCACCTCTTGATTGGATTAAAGGAAATTTCTAACTTTGCTCAATATGCAGCGATGTGAGCTAGTGTGGTATCATTATTAGAAGCTTTATCTAGGATAAAGTATTCAATTTTAGTTTCTAACTGGTATAGTTTAACTACCTCCCAGAAGTGTTCTATTTGATTAACTCTAGTATGAGATTCTTTAAATCACCGTAATCCTAATAGACTGTTATGGCATTTTCTATTCTGACTAATCTAATGTCCTACAATGCTTAAAAATACTTGGTCATTGGATAAAGTCCATAAATCAAACGTGAAGTGAACAACTTGTGCTTGGGACAGAGTCCATTTAATTACTGCTTGGACACTAATCTCGTACTCCAATATCCAGGCATGAAGGGTTAATCCTCTTCGTAGCAACGTATGAAGTATTGTCATATATGATTAAGCTCACATGATATGTATAAAAGGTAAAAAATACTATTAGTATATAGAGCATTGAGATATAGTTAATATTAATATGAAATTGAGCAAACACATGCAATTAGCTATAAAGCAGAAGTATTGGATAATTTAGTAATTATACTAAATTGAAAAATGAGAGCAAAGGCTTACATAGGCACAAAGATATACTAATAGTACTAGAAAGGCAGGAATCTCCAATTGCTGAAAGCTGATATTACTTAATATGATCTATTGAACAAGAAGTTGTTTAAAAAGCTTTTTGTTAAATTGAATAACACGTGGATAAGATGTTCTTTCAAAAGCTTCCTCAATTTATAATCCAGCTAAGAGTTGATGTTCTTCCTAACTCTGATTTATTATTCAATAATCTTTAGCAAGATTGTATTACGTTCACAAAATGCTAATCATGTTATCAGTAATTGGTACGATAGTTGACTGATGGCCTGCTCTACTAGAGAGGAGGTGAGAGCTGAGAACTAAAAGAGGCTTTAAAGGTGTACTGAAAAAACAAAGAAGTAACTGTTCAACCAAGTATATTGGAATACGATCTGTCGAAGTCTGCCTTTTCCATCATAGAATCAGGTGGCCTTTAAATATACAAATCTGTTTATATCTAGTCTGAACAAAATTTAATCAAAGGTATCAAATGATATACTTTGGTAAAACTATTTTAAGTATCAAAATAATACTTAAAACTAAACATAAAACAAAATCAAGTATCAAATAATACTTAAAACAAACCAAGTATCAAAGTAATACTTAAAACAAAATATAAAACAAAACTAATAACCGAGTACCTTTACAGGTTACAAAGATATTCGATCATATTGTGGGTAGATAAATCACTAAAGGTTTTTGAATTATACTGTGAAGAACCTATTTAATATTAATTGATTAAACAGTTGTAGTCTTCTTCCCTTTAGAAGGAAAAGATTCATTAGAGAATTATGACAAATAATATTGATACTGTCATCGCTATTTATTCCTATCTAAATACTCATGGCAGTGAACCAGATTCTAGACCCAACTCTTTCGAACATTTTTAATTGGAAGAAAATGTTCCAGAACAGAATAATAACTGTGGGTAATTGCTGTACTAGTTGTCGTTGGAGTTAAAAGGCTAGATGTTGTATCTATAAGCTTACTAATACTACTAATGTCAGATTTAATAATTAAATAGTGATAAGGATTGCTCTGCCGGAGCAGAATAGGGTATATAAGAGCAATTCCTGGCTGGCCATGGCCAGACTGTGACCAGGAAGATATTCCTTTTGAAGAAACCGAATCTGAAGTCAAGATTGTAAGATAAGACTATGCTGGTAAACTTGGTGTTGAAGTATTAAGACTTTGTTGAGTAGGCTGAGAATTGCTCATGATGTTCTAGTTTGCATAGCAGTGGAGGAGTTGGTTGGAGAATTATAAAGAAAGGTAAAAATTATGAGCAAGATACTTGACTCATAGAATGCTCAACTAAAAAAAAAACCAAATAAATTACGTGGCCTATAGGCCCTTATCAGGCCTGATAGGCTTTTACAGGCTGATTGAATTTAGCCTATATTCACCAAGGCTGAGAGTTGAAATGGTCTACATTGGCCCAGTCTGGTCTGTTGGGAATACTGCCTTGGAGTCTTGTTATAAATTTAAATATTCAGGATACAGCTGAATAATCAGGACACTCTAAACACATAGGGTGCAGGTAACTGGAGGTATTTGTTAGAATACATAGCTAATGCCTCTCATACAGTATTCTTCCTTACCTATGTATCATAGCTATAGTATACAACTTTAAGAAAATTTGTCTAAAGTTTGCAGGCATATAAGAGTGTAAGAAGTGGGTATTCACTTCTTCAAATTGGAGCTCTTTATATAGTTACTCCATTAAGAGGTCTGTGCACTCCTCAGTTCATATATGCCTAAGATAATTAGATTACATATATTTCAAACTTAAACAAAATAGTTTAATTATACTATTTGTATATCTTATTTCAAGAAACAATATTTTCATAAAATAGTATGGCAGAATTCTCAACTACTTTGTAAATTTCAGGAATATAGCTAGATGAGAATTTTATTCACTATATCTTGTTTCCAACTGGTTCTAACTGGTTGGAGTCTATATAAGCAATCATTGGACAGGTAGATCTAGCAAGATAGTAAAGGATCTATTGTAGGACAATTATACTCTAACTTGAGAAGTTCTACTATCAGCAGTCACATCAAGCCTAGTATTAGGTGGAAGCCAACTCTAGTATGCATTAACAAAACTTAGATCAGAATCTTTAGTGTAGTCAGGGATTGTCTAGAAAGGCTCAGTAAAGTTCTTTTTGATTATGACTACTAAGAACTCGCTTAAGAGGACTATAGAGATATCATAATAAAGATTCATTAGTAGAATGAATTTTTAAATTGTTATGATCTTTTCTCCGTTGTGTAATAATGTTTGTAAAGATCGGAAGGCACTTCAATATTTATATCCCACATCTGAGTATTTGCAGTCTACTTCTAACAATTGTACAACTAAGTATATTTCTCCAATCTGTATGCAACAGTCCTCAGTCCTTAACAAGTTTGAGCACTATCCAACACTGAATTCTTTCACACCATCTTGGTACTCTTTGATAATAAAGCCTTGATTATGATGAAGTTGAGCTTTTATCTTCCAATCAACGGTCTCAGATTTATTGAGTTGATTAGAGATCTTTCTGAAATTTTAGTCTATTTGACTATCATTTAAGTAGTCTCTTCTGAATATACAGAGTGGCCAGCTTGTATATCAAGTACCTATATATGATGTAGACTTAATTGACAGCATGCTAACCATGCTTCATCATTTCTATTTTCCTCCCACATAGTTTGACAACACTACGGTCAACTATTGTAGACCATCCACCCTCTCCTCTGCCTTCTCAATGGTTCCTGCATAGGGGTACAGTTTCTCTACTGCAGTCTCTCCAGTCTCAGCCTCGCTTGTTCTCTTTCTGCTTGATGAGAGAGTTATCTGGGCCTCACTCAGCAGTCCTATCTTGCTTAGAGGGCTCACTTAACTTTGGCATGGTCGGCTTTCTCTCTTCACTTCTGGTTGACACTGGCAGTGGTGAATACCTTTTTCCCCACTTTTACAATCCCTACTTGGGAATTCCTTGGTATTAGGCAGAGACAACCTGTATAGACTCAGAGTTATTTAGATCAACCAAGATTTGTTTCTCTAGACAGAGATTGTCTAGGAAGGCTCAGATTATACTTGTTTCATTTATAACTACTAAGAGCGAAGTAAAGTTGGTAAAGTAGAATAGAATTGTAACAATAATCGTATATTGTTAAGGTCTCTTCTCTGTTACTTGATGTCTAAAAGCTTGGAAGGTACTTTAATATTTATATTCCGCATTTGAGTGTTTGCGAACAACATCTATTATACAACTATGTACATCTCAGATTATAACTTGCAATGTCGGATATTCTTCAAAGATGTGAACACTGAAAGATCGTGAAAACTACCACATCCTCTTCGCTAATTATGATATATTGCTAACTAGGAACCATGCTGTTTCCAATAGTAATTATTCGATAATTAGAGTCTTTAGACTTATCACCTAGTTCTCAAGTCGAACTAAGTTGGTCCAAATTGTCTCCCTCATTGACAAAATAATCAGTTTTATCTGTGGATTAGATCTGTAGAGGTAGTTGTAATTGCAACCTTGCTAGGTCACCTGACTTTACATTTCCATAACTCCGAATCCAAATGACAGATATCTTCTAGATAACTTTCAACTAATTAGCAGGAAGCTATTCTACTGGATTATGAGATAATACCTTGATCGATAAATCTTAGTTTCTCTGGGTAACAGGATTTAGACTGCTGTTCTAGTATTAGGAGCCATTCCTATAACTGTAATACGTTCCAGAACTCAGTTATAACAGTTGGTGAAGTCTATTGGCTTCTGTAACAGTACCTTTCAAAGTTCTAGACTCTTCTAACTATTGTAGAGTGGGTGTGAATGTATTGGTTTCTCGTTGAGAACTTTTAACATTCAATACTATATCTTATGTAAAAACGTCCTGTTACCCACAGTACTTGACAAAGATGTTACATCTTTGAAGTCTAGTAACCCTCTAAGTAGTTGATGGATTTGCTCTATTCTACTTCTCAGACTTAGTCAAAGATCCCCTCTCATATATCCTGTAAGCAGGCTCTAGTTAGACAGATGACAGCGATGTATATAGTATTATTCTTACACCTTTAATTCTGTAGCCATATAGTCACAAGACACAACTGATATAAATATGTATGATAATGTGCAGGCCCTGTAAGCGGGCCGGAGAGGGGTGTTGGAGACCAGAGATTCTGATTCTGAGTGAGATTACCCTATTTAGAGTGGTTTTCTAGGTATCAATTTCTAGTACTTCTAATACTAGGCTGGTAACTTCTTGGTCTGTCTCATAGTGAGATTTGACCATACCCTCCTGGTCGTTCAGTTCAAGTTGTGGTCACCTTCCTCCCCTGACCATTTCCTTTTCTTATAGCCAGTGGAATTCCTTCTACTAAGTGACGTCATCTCTCAGAGAATAAGGAACTATATAAGAGATGTGGTAATACAACTATAGTTCACTTATACTGTCGAGTTTGCTCTGCGGCCTCTTGCCCTTCCTCCACCTCTCTACTTCGATTGCGTCTGCTCGTACCCTACTACTTCTCCTCTATTGGCAGGCACTTTACTGCTGGACAGCATCTCTTTAACCAAACTATCTACTCCTTGTGTCTGGTACCATGACCCTGTTTCTCAGCTTGCATACCTTGGTATTACACTACTTCCTGGCTGTAGCAGGCTATGGACATCGCCCTTTGGACCTATCGCTGGTAGCTTACTTAGAGTGTAGTTTTATATCCCGCAGTCTGGCAATAATGGGCCATAGTTTACTCTTCTTTATAGTTTTATTGTAGTTTAGGAGTAGAGTTTTTCCTTACACTTTCCTGTCTAGCTCTCTTGGTTTTATTTCTGTTGGCTACATGTAGTTGGTAGGTGAGGTTTCTTTTGGGCGAGGAATCTTTTTGGGCATTTGCTTGACTTCTAGGTGAGACCTCTGTGTATTCCAGTCATGAGGTCTGCAAACTGAGTACTTTAGTAGATCGCCCATGGATTGTTTGCAGTTGGGCCTATACCAGGGGGTCTTGAGGGTATGGATTTTCTCTTGGTCTGGGGTGGAGGGGCTTTCTTAATGCCATAGCTAGTACTGTATGTGATGTTCTTGTACCTTAAAACAAGGAATTAAATAAAGATAAAAAAAGAAGATTTATGTGCTAATACTTTTAGGTCTACTGCCTATCAGGTCTTCTGAGTCTAAGCATCTTCCCCTTAGTCCACCTTGCCTCTAAGGGAATCACCTTCGGAGGAATTCTGTCTCCAGTTCCAACCAATATACAGTAGTCTTCAGATAGGTATTGATGTCATCTCTTTCTCTTATAGCCTCTGGGGGCATTGTAGGAATAGTTGTGGATTATCTTGACAAAAACCTCCTGTTACTTTCAGTCCATGAATAAGAAATCAAGCTTTGTAGCC
>NW_003298764.1:351269-362803 GCF_000151645.1 Tuber melanosporum
TACCCTACTGAGAGATTGTTATACTCTCATATACCTAATACCTACTTACAAGACCTGTAAAATTACTAAAATATTGGAAAGTTGAGTACTGTCAATATTATATTATAAAAATGAAGACTACTTTAAAATGCTATTAATATTACTACTTTCTTTTAACTTGAAACTGTTCACAGAACATATAAGAAAGAACTTCTAGTAATGTCTGATAAGTAGAATTCAGAAAATGCTAAGAGTATTTATGTATAATGTATACACAAGGTACTAATCACGTTTTGGGATAAGACAAGATAGTTGACAGATAGCCTGCTCTACTAGAGATAGGCTTCATTACAGGACCCCATTTCTCAGAAGTGGAGGCAAAATAACCTCGGTTATTCTCACTAACTAGGTAAAAGATTCAGCTAAATTGGAGCAAAACTGACAAAGATAGAGCTATTTGAAGTTGTTGAACTTCAAAGAGCTATAACTTACTTAGTTTTGGTCTCATTTAGATGATTCTTTTTTTAACATGAATTTAAAAGCCTTCTCTTGGCGCCCCATTTGTCGGAAATAAGGGCTTTTTAATGAACACTAACCCAAGAGGAGGTGAGAGCTGCAAACTAATGGAGTCTTTGAAAGTGTGCTGAGAAAATAAAAGACTAACTATTCAACCAAGTCTGTTGAAATACTGTCTGTTAAAGTCTGCCTCTTTCAACATAGAATCAGGTGGTCTTTAAATACACAAGTCTGTTCATGTCTAGTATAAAGGCACTAATCAAAAGTATCAAGCAATACACTTTGGTAAAACCACTTAAGTATCAAAATAATACTTAAAACAAAACTTAAAACAAAACTAAGTATTAAACAATACTTCAAACAAACCAAGTATCAAAGCAATACATGAAACAAAACATAAAACAAAATCTTAACCAAGTACCCACACCAGTTCCACTATAGAAATAACTCACTCTAAAGTTAAAGTACTTGTACTATAGGCTGAATATAATTAGATGTGATAGTACAAATCTATAGGCATAGTAGTGAGCCCATTAAAGAGGCAAACAAGTAATATACCTATTATCAATAAGACAAAAAAGTACTTCCACTCTGCTTAGTAGTAGTTGTAATCTGTTAAGATTGTTATCCTTTCTCTTAAAATAAGATATTACTATATTTTTTACTAATAGTTAAAGGTCAGATTTTCAGAGAGTAAAAAAATACAACCTATAAGATTTTCTTCAAATATAACAGAGTGGCCACTCAGCTCTCTATAGAATATTACAAAAAGAAAATTCCTCCTAATAATTAAGTTACCAAGTAAACTAAGTTGTATATTGGGTAGACTTAACTATGTATATGTAACAGGAAAGGCAAAATTGTGGAGTAGTCAAAGAGTACTAGGCAAGAAGGATGTGAGATGAGACTGAGGACTGGGAATAAGGAACAGGAGCAGGACTCAAATTAAGGAAGATATTTTTATATTATAAGAATGTAAAAGATACAAATTAAGAGAAAAAAAAAGAAAGAAGAATACAAGAAAGAAAAGGAACTATTGATAATAGTACCTCTCATCATAGTATGAGTTGTACTCACATCATGTATTAACCTAAATCCCACCTTAAGCTAACACTTCTAGTTTATTTTGAAACTCTAAACAACTAAATACAAGAAACCATAACAGTATACATATGAAATTTATTCATTAAATTTTGTATTTGGGTTAGAAAAAGTAAATTATTAATTAAACTATGTACATGGCCAATTAGCCATATAATTAGAATCCTCTAGCTGGAAGATAATTGCATGCTCTTCTAATAGTCATCAATTAAAGCTTTAATACTAAAGTAGTATACAAAGTTTTAACTTTAAAAAATATTTGCACTTGAGAAGATGCTAGATATTGTACACAAAAATGGTTGTGTTACTTAGTTATTATAGTAGTTAGAGGTAGTCCTCAATCACTTAGGTGTGAGATATAAATATTAAAGTATCATATCTTCCAAGTTTAAAACAATCATCAAGCAATATGGAGAAGATCCTATCAATATAATGTTGTTTTCTCTTTACACTCATACTAGTCATAAACGAATTAAGTTGTATTGAGCCTTCCTAAACTACCTTGGTCTATATAAGATTCTTTAGTTTTAGTATCTTACCTTTTTTAGAAATTTACTACTACATAATAGCAATCAAAAACACAACACTATTAAGCTACTATGGAGATTTTTTATATTCAAAGTAATACTATAAGATAATAACAATATACCCACCATAGTTTTGAAAATCAAAAAATATAAACTAGATAAATAATCAGAAATTGTATGCAAACATATATGAATAACTTTACCATCTATTCAGATGTTTTCAAAAACCATATTCACAATATTAGCAAAGTGTATAATATACTATGAAAGTAAAATATCTATACTTCCTCTAAGAAATGTAACTTGTCTGTCAAAGAAGTTGTACTCTTAAGCCACAAAATTGATAGTATGGAAATTTATCCGAATTTAGAAATGATTATCTTTATTCAAGACCAGCCTACAGTTAAGTAGAAGAAATTTTTGCTAATATTTATCAGAACTATAATATACCGCTCACAGTTTCTTTTCTATTTGACAACTCTCTTAACACTCTACTAAATATAATCTTCTGTGAAGCATATAAATAGCAATTTGTATATGAAGAAGCGTTTCAGCGAGTCAAGTACTTAGTAAATCATCCTTTTCTACTATGCTCAATTGACTTCAAATCTGTAAAGAAAACTGACATTACTTCTAATATCTCCAAAGTAGTAGTAGAAGTGTTAAATAAGAAATGACTCCTGAATAGCATACCTGAACCAAGTAGTATTTTATAACTAAAACTTTACTACTATATAGCTACACTATCCTATCCATGGAAGCATATTGGTATTTGCAATTAGCAGAGGATAATATACCAGTTCATGACTCCTATTTCACCAATCAGAAATCAGAAACAGAGAAATATATAAAGTTAATTAGGTTACAAACTCTTCAATTATTAACTTCTTGGGGTATATATAGTACTTGAAGAAGTTAATAGTTCCTCACAGGTAAGGAAAAAAATCAAATTACCACTCCTAATATCATAAAATGAAGACTGTTGTAGAGGTAGGATGGACTAAGATTACTACTAAAGTGTTCAATAACAAAATCTCAAAACTACTACTTATTATAAAACAATATACAGAATATTAGAATAACAAATTTGATACACAGCTTGTAACAAGTCTGTTTTTTTGGTTTTTTTCTACTTCTGTTTATTTTTCCTTGTAATTTATCTGCTTTCACTCTCAAGCTACGATTTTATCAGTTGTCACTTACTGTAACAATCCCTCCTTGGATGGTTAGTTCTTGGCGACAGGGAACGATACTTCTCTTCTCTTACTTCTTCTTTCTTCATCTTATGATAGCGCTTGGCCTCTGCCTATGTTACCGATAGTACAAAACCATTGTCTTCTATCGGGGATGCCTATCATAAGCTTTCTCTAACTCTTCTTCATGAAGAACTTTCCTTGGCGTAACAATAACATTGCAATAAAGATAAAGATCATAAAGGTATTTTATATTTGTTAAAGTAATAAGTAGGAAAAGTACTTAGAATACAGCGTGAAGAACCTATCTTCCTTGGCCGCATCGGCCTTCTTATATAGTATTCTTCCCGCCCATAGTCATATGACCCAAAGTGGTCACATGTGCAAAACCAAATCATAACAAACTAGTCATGTGACCAATGTAGTCACATGCTCAAAACCCATGACCTTGTAGCAAGGTCATGTGCAAAAACTCATAAACCAATCATAACGCAATAAACAAGTCATATGACTTAGCTGAGTCATATGCGTGAAACCCATGATCTCATAACGAGGTCATGTGTGAAACATAAATCATATGCGCAAGGCTTACCCACAAGGCACACTTGCAAGGCATACTCGCCAGGTGCACGTCCCATGACTCATATTTAAGCCATGTGTGAAAGCATCGCAAATCCAACACATAACAAATCATATGACTCGAATGAGTCATATGTGTAAAACAATAACATACCTGTGACTCATAACCATGTGTCACGTGAAAACCTTTTTCATGCCAAGCCACGTTCATGACACTTACTATATTTTTCTCCCTTCCATGTCCCGACAAATGCCAAAGCCATCCAGGGTAGGTTCCATATTCCTAGATACTATTGCAATGGCCAAGTAGCTTATTAATTTAATAAGTGTTTAATTATTGTGAAATAAAATAGTAATATCTATCTCTTTCTTGCTATTTTTGTTGTTTCTATTGGCTCTGAAAATTATAGTGTCCGAGATATAAGTACCATGTTTCACTCGGATTTTATACTATTATATAAGAAAGGTTTTCCCATAAAAGGGTTTTCTGCATAATATAAGATCCATCATGATTGAAGCAGTTCTGCACGATCAGGCGAGAACCGGCAGACGCTTTTATCCCGAAGTAAGAAGCGGCCGACGTGAAACCTTCAAGTGCCTCAAAATAGAGCACTGGAAGGTTCGGTCCTGGCTAATAGACCTGGGGGATTTGAGTGCGACTTCGAGACAAATCTGGGATAAAAAAATACATATTTGAACTTACTTGCGCCTGCCGGCTCTTCAGATTATTTGATATTCCATGCCCTGTACAGTACTCGTAATTCTCTGGCTTTTTTCTAAAAACGACTAGGTCCGGACTGCTGCCAAGGCACCTGACCTGGGACCTTCCAAATCACGAAACACGAGTACCTTCTGACGGAAGAAAGAGAGCCAGTAGGTGTCCCCAGACTCTCTGGTTGGGTGCTTTGTGTGGAATTTGGCCCCGAAGGCTAAAGAATATTACTATTAAATTCCTGTCTGGTTTCCCTGCTGTTTTGGATTTTTTTCGGTAGTGTCCTTTTTTGAATACCGCGAAAACTCGGGTACTGCGGACTGGCCTTGACCGGTCGCGCAGCGAATCCGGATCCATTGAGTGATGGAGAGCTCACGAAAGGGGCCAGATAACCTAGACAAGAGTCTTTGGACTCCCTCCCGGACCATTCAAACCATTGGAAACTGCTGCACGACCAGCCCAGGCCAGCTCGTTATACCCGAGCTTTTACGATAAGAGAATGGGATTCACGTAGAGAGCGTTTTATGGATTGGAATGTGTTACTGTGCTAATGAATATTTCTGCCACACTTTTTGATATTCATGGCTTTCTGTTACTGATGTTATTTGTTCATCCACCAAACGCAGGTGGATGCGGGCCCGGTCATTTTTACAACCGTCAGAGAATTTCGGGTATATCCCGGAATCCGGAAACACTGCAGGACCGCTCACTCTTTCATTCGTACATGTACTTACACTTGTATCTGCCCCTTCCTCTAGTACAAACGAAACGTCAAAAGAGAGGGAAAACAAGACCTCCAGCCTTTTTTTTCATTGAGATATTGCAATACCTGTGAATCTTAGGATCCCCCGCCAAGGGTGGTCACCAATCAGGGTAATACCCTCATCGCCAAGGGATGGGGGTGTGAGGGGGGGGGATAGTGGGATTGAGGCGGTGGTGAGGTGACCGGTTGTCGAAACAAGCGCAGTTGAGATCCGCGAGTAGAGGAAAAAGGCTTGGCGAGCCTTATATTTTTTTCCTTTTTCTCATTCCGTTCTTTCTTTTTCCTCTTTCGCCCTTGGATTTGTGAAAAGTTCAATGATCCAACAAATACCTACCCTGGTTCCTTTGCTTCCCTCATCTGTTTCTTTTCTTTTCTTGCTCTCAGCCTAGTTATGAGATAGAGGTTCTTTTGTTCGCGCAGCAAAAGAGGGATATAAAACAGGTGGGCGGAAGACTCCGGTCTGAAGGAATCTCGGGGATGCAGGAGAAAAGTTTGGGTGTCAAAACGGAAAAAAAGAAAGGAAAGGAAAGGAAAACGCGGGTTTAAACTGCGAGGAATCAAGGTGGCGTTTTGTCTGAGCTAAATGTAACATCGCTTCACGAAGCGAATCACCCGGGGTTGGGGCTATTGGTGGTTCCTTTTGATGGGGGAATCTTTCCGAAAAAATGTCGCCATGTAGCTTATTTCTGGCGGAGAGGGAAGTCTTTTTATTTTATTTTTATATATTTCTGAAGGATATCCTAACGTTCCCGTCGAAGTTATTCTCCTTTTCTTCCTTGCAGATTCTCCACTATTATCGAGTGGAGAATGCCTTGCGGTGAGAGTTTATGATACGAGCCGAGTTTTATCATAGCCCTTCAAAAGGAGCCTCGTGTTCATGTCATGTCTTACCCATGACCCCACAAACAACCCCACCACACTCATTCACTCACCCGCCCTCATCCATTGGACTTAGGAACATCTCCCACCACACGCCTTCGCACAAATCATCTTGCCGGACCCAGCTACTCGTACTTCCCTGGAATGAAGGGAAGAGCGAGAGCAAATCAGGCCAGGACTGGCCTCCGCGGTCACACATTCATCAACTCGCTTTTAGATTGCTTTTAGATTGCTTCACTTTCATTTTTGCCTCCCATCATTTCAGCCTCTATTAATATCCGTCCCATCATGCTTCGCTCACCCTCATTGGCTTGAACTTCACGATAACAATAATATCACATGGAAATTCGACCTGATATATGATTGCCATCTCACCTGCTCAGGAGTATACACCACAACAGTGAGACGTGTGTGCGCTTGCGCCTACTCAAGTCATCGGGATGAAATTCCGTTTTTTATCTAGGTGCGTTACCGCAGTTCGTGACTGGCGGCTTTGAGTACTATGAGTACTTGTACTTGTACCATGCTGGCGTTTGTGCTCTTAGATTTAAGAACCATTTCTGCGAATCGGGAAGCCGGTCAGTTGTTTAACTTTAACGCCTTCTTGGCTTGGCCCGACAATCCCTACAACACCCCCCCACCTTCCCTCCAAGGAAAGTGGCCATCACGTGTGACGATAACTTTTCTTCTTGGCGAGGTTTTGTTGTTGCAGCTGCGGCTGTCATTGCCTTATGTGGCATAAAGTATTGTGACCATGGGGTAGCGTACTGTATTGTACCCGAGTGCCGGTAGATTTAATTGTTGCATGAGCAATCACGGATGTCCGACGATCCGAAAGGATGATCGGGGGAGGGGGTTACTGGTTGGTTGATATGATAGATAGCTTCACCGGAACATAGGAAAGCTTTCGAGAGTAATCTATCTCAGAAACTCATCTATCTTTGTCCGTCTACTCATCCACCATCCCGCCTCTGACCATGCACGCTAGCCAGTCATCTGGGCCGGGTTGATGTATGATAACGTAAATAGATAAATTGGAGCTCGTAAGAGCCAACTTTTTTACTTATTGTGATACCGTACCAGTAATTTACAAGCATGTAGGAACCCTACCATAAAGTGGTATTCGAGTACGGTAGGGTATTCTGTGTTTCACCGCCGGGTGGATATCATCTCCGCCCTTTCTCCTTTGTTCTCGACACCGTGGTGGCGATATCAGATTAAAATCGAACGGATGGGTCCTTCGCAGCTACCCGTAGCACCTTCCCATCCCATCGTATCATACCGGTATCAGACTTACACGACAACGGAACTCCGGGGTTAGAAGGAAGGAAGCAGATGGGGGAATTATTATTGTTTAGTTTACCAAGGCTGTTACCGATACACAATATTACCGGTATCAGATACTCGAGTCATTCCAGACCGGGGGGGGGGATTGTCTACGAGGGTACCGTACTTTACACGACGTCTTCCAAAGTCTCAGAAATGTGAGTTACGCATAGGTCGCGTATGTTATGATGTCTCACTCAAAACCTGGCGGAACGACGAGACCTTCACTTATAGGATGATCAGATCACTTACCCCTCTCCCCACAACCCCGAATGTCGTATTTGCAATGGTGCGCCTCTCGCCCTCGTGTTCCGGGTATCCCGGATCTGATATCCAGCTCGCACTTTATTTCCACGACCGCGTCTACCGATCATATTATATTACCAATTTGGTCCCTCTCTGCTTGGCTGTATGATATACAGCATTGGAGAACAGTGCACAGCGGAGACGGACCCGTGTTGGAAAGAAAGAAAGAAAAGAAAAGAAAAGGGAAAGAGCGTCGAGCGGAGCCGGGAGAACAATGGAAGCGGCCGGTTAACGACGGAGTTATTACCAGGAAGAACAGGACCCCCAACGGGTAGGGGGCGAATGACGATGGCGATGATGAAACCTGCTCAAAGCCTCATGGGGGTTTCGATAGTGGGTCAATGTCCCTTGCTCGAATCGTCTTGACTGGCTGGCTCCTGCCCGTAGCACAGCATCATTGACCGAGCTGCAATCGCAATCTGCCTTAGCTGGCCTGCCATCCAGTCGGATGCTTCTCTGATGGATGGGAAGGTTGAGTGAGGTGGGCACAGGGTCGAAAGAAGAGCCTTCAATTCGGGTGTAATTATTGTACAATTTATTCCCAGCAAGATACAGTAGTGGCCATATCGATTTCGAAGCTGCCGAGACTTCCGAGGAAACTGCCGCCTCTCTGCGACGGGCTGCAAGGATTTACCAATAACTTTATCTGATAAAAGATGCAGAAGATGCGGAATAAGCTTTTTATTTTTGTTTGGTCAATTTCGATCGATTCCACGATTTCCTGAAATCTAGTCGTCGCATTGCGGAGATATTCTGACTAGATATGAATCAATTGAGGCAAGTGCCGTCCCAGAGAGAGAGATATTTCAAAATAGTAATGTTACGGATGGGGCGGTAGCGTCAGGTAGGTAGGGGGGGTGGGAGCAGTCTGGTAAAAGGGAACGAATACGGTAAAGGAAATGAAATGAAGAGGGAGGGAAATAAAAAAAAGGTGTTTAGTTTGATTTTAATAATATTATTCAAAATAATAACGCCTCAGATAGTGCTAATCCGGTAATAGTGCTAATCCGGTATGGGTCCGGAGCGTTGGAATCAGCCCTCTCGGTGCATCTTCGATCCGATGACTGTTCCGAGTCACGATCATATAATGAATGATCCTTTTGCGAGAAAGATTGTCTCCTTGGTATAAGACGTTCCTCTTGTTGAGCGGAGGAGAGAGAACAAATAACTACGCACTATCAGAGTCATTCGAGGGTGCTTGGTTGACATGGTTAAAAAAAAAATGCAATCTTTCCTACATTCTCACTCATTTTATTCCCCCAAAAATTCAAGCAAAACATGTTCCTCTATCAATTATGTATGATTTTGAAAGTTTAATGCTAATATAATTAATTAATCAATCTGTCAAAATGTCAATAATATGGCCTATGTGATTAAGGCAAAAATAATAGCTATCCATCAACCAATATATAGTATGATTTTTTTAAAAAATTGAAATATAGCAATTAGCTGGTTGGAGAGTATAGAGTATCTTTAGAAGAGGATTTTAATAACCAAAATTAGCAAAGAGTTATAACCTGACTTAACTTCAAGTTTGTCCTCTCTACTACTGCAAAAACTTAAATAATTAACCCATGTGCTATCTCGTTGAGTTAGGGTGAGGGGCAAAAAAGTACAAGAAAATTTTGTCTTAGGCCCTGTTGGTGTATCACAATAAAAATATCTCACAATAAAAGTTGCAAATAGTATATATTCAAAAATAATTTTATAGTATATTTCAGAAATATAGGTGTTTATTTGGACAAAATTTAATGATATAAAATAAATATACATGCCAAGACATCACAAACCTTATTATTGTTGTAAAGGTAGGATTAAAACCAGTATTTCAAAATAAAAAAGCCTCATGTTACTATCTCAGTAGGACATTATACTTCATGAACAAGCAATATAAAGTAGTACAAACAACATAAATACACTTCAGCAATTATGGACAGTAGTCTGTGGGCCGAGGACAGTCAGGAATTTCATGTTAAACTTGAATTGATTATTTGTTATAATATTATATAAATAATTTCTAACATATCTATTTTATAATAATATTGTAAAGGACTCTTATTTCTAGCCCTTAACTTATATACTATATTCTCATATTTATGCTATAAAAATATATGTTGAAATAAAAATATATCATAGTAATTTTGAATGAGCGGAATACACCTCTATATAAAGAGTTTTAATTGTCAAAATTTATACTATGAAAGTCACTTGTATGCTATAAAAATAGAATGCTGAATAGGGTCTTAGGTATATTTTTAGAACAAGTATCTACATTATTATGACAAATATATAAATTCCATAACTTGTGCGCCACCAATTTCAACGATACTGTTTAAACTCCCTGTAGAATATTCAAATCAGAATAATTAGACCTGACACTAAGAGGTTTGATTAAGGTATAGCATGGTAAGAAGTGTTACATAATATTAGTTTCAGATATTAGCAAAAGTTATTTTCTTTATAAAATACATCACTTTCATCCTTCCCCTCATCTAGTTCAACCGTTTTCTGTTCAAATTCTCTTCTCTCGTTCCAATCCTCAAGTACCTTAATAAGGTAAGTGGAATTAATTGTTCTTACAGATATTTCTTGATCAAAGGCACCACTAATTGGAAGAGAGAGGCCTAGAACCCGGAATGCCTTTGCCATGACCTCCATCTGATCACGCTAATTTGCTCTGATGCTTCTCCTACTGTCCAAGTAGTAAATACTCTCATCTGTCCAATTATACTTCCATCTAGTTGTCCTCCTGCTAATACTATTCACTCCTCCTCTGCCTCCACCATATCCAATTTTTCTTCAAGCACCTCCTATCTTGCGATTAGTTTTTTTTTTTTTTTTTCAATATTCTAAAAGTATGCTACCTATTCTTAATTTGTCTTTAGAAGAACAGTTGATAGAAATATCAAGAGGTTGTACCAAGAAGGTACAACCACCTGAAATCATGCTAATGATGATATCATAAATAGAGAAGGAATCAAGTACCTCTTCAGTCTTATGTGCACCGAAGAGGTACAATATAAGAAGTATTAGTTGGTCTACTGAAACCAGGACAAGTTGCTCGTCCAACCATTGAACAATGTTGGATCAGTTGGCATAGAATACAGGATTAAATTTGATGATAACACGAGGATCATAGCTTTGATTTTCTGTAAGTATTGTTGCTCCTACCCCCTATTCTTGAAAGAATACTAATAGTTTTACTCAAGGTACACTATCAGTAAAAACAATGATCTGAATCGTAACTTGTCGATTGTCCCAACTGGACTGGGAACTCTTTGCCTATATTGTCTTCGCTCCCATTTGGTTGTAGGTTCTTCACTTCAAATACTCAACTGGTATAGGAGTCTGATTCACATTAACTATATTTGATAGTTTATATTGACCAACCTTCTCAGCATCATCACCATCATCCTAGGTACTGCCTGGTCTTAATTGTAAGTTTCTCATATTGAATCTCATTATTAGGCGGAGGCAACCTACATAGACTCAGAGTTGCCTAAGCCAACTATTATTCGTTTCTGTAGATGGAGATTGTCTAGGAAGACTTGAATTATACTCATTTTTGTTTATAACTACTAAGAGTGTGGTGAACTAGGTATAGTAGGATAGAATCATGAGCACAATATCATATTTGTTAAGGTCTCTTTCTC
>NW_003298764.1:362809-365121 GCF_000151645.1 Tuber melanosporum
CTAAAAGCTTGGGAGGTACTTCAATATCTTTATTCCGCGTCTAAGTGTTCACAGACTATATCTATCTATTATACAAACTATGTACCTCTCTGGTTATAACTGGTAACATCAGGTATTCTTCAATGGTGAGAATACTATGAGACTCTGAAAACAATCACACTCTCTTCAGTAATTACTATTTTACTAATTAGGAACTATGCTGATCCAAATAGTAATTATTCGATCTTCAGAGTTATTAGACTTGTGGCCTAGTTCTCCAGTTGAACTGAGTTGGCCCCAATTGCCTTCGTTATTAATAAAATGATTAGTTTCATCTGCTTGTTGCATCTGCAGAGTTAGTCATAAATTCAACTTTCCTAGGTCACCTACTTTAAACCACTATAACTCTGGACACAACTAACAGATATCTTTTGGATGACTTTCTACTAATTCACATGAAGCTGTTCTACCGGACTGGCAAATAATCCCGCAGTTGGCAGTCCTTGGTTGCTCTGGATAATTGGATTTCAGTTACCAGTTTAGTTTTGGAAATTATTTCTGCAACCACAACACTTTCCTCATCCCAGATGTAACACTTCTTGTAATCCATTAGCTTCTGTAGTAGTATTTCTTGGAGTTCTAGACTCTACTAGTTATTATAGGGCAGGTGCAAATGTATAAGGTTCTAGTAGAAATTCTTTAACACTCAATACCTTATCTTTGTACAAAGTTTTCTTGTGACCTATAGTCTTTACGAAAGATATTACATCTTGGAAGCCTAGTAACTCCCCAAGTAGTTAACAGATATACTCTGTTCTACTTCTCAGACTTAGCCAAAGGTCTCCTCACATATATCCTGTAAACAGGATCAAGTCCGACAGATAGGAGTGACTTCAACGAGACTCTGTGGAGTACTATTACAGTTAACCAAACCTATAACCATACTGGTGTTAAGAGACTACTGTGGTAGGAATGGTAGTAGACTAGAGTCTACCAAGTAGAGGTACCGTTGGTTGGGTATCTCAGTTGGACATGCTATGCCATACTAAGAAGTACATAGGTACTAGTAAGGCAGTAGTTACTCTACTCTGTAGGGTAATGCAAGTAGTCAATTTAGGAGTTATCCTGAATTGCTCAACTGTTGATCCGGGAAGAGTTACCCTATCTTCAGACTAAAGTTACCCTGCCTTGAGCCATGGATTACCCTGCTATGGAGTCAAGTTACCCTACCTTAAAAGTAACTTGTTATGCAGGACTTTGGAGAAAGTTACTAGAGTTTTTGTCACATGAAACTACATAGGGTATTTGAATCTCAGGTAGTGCAGATTGCTTCTGTACAATCAGTTGAGCTCTAAACGAGCTGTAGCTTTGAGATGCGATGGCTAACACCCCTCTCTGGCCTTGTTATAAGTTTTGAGTATCATGGGCTACAGTCTGGAGAGTTACCGTAAGCCAAGTACAAGTCTCTAGATGGAGATGCTTCTGTAAACTGTATACACTCTTGCCATCTGTCTGATCAGAAGCAGTCTGCAGGATATATGAAGAGGTAGAAGTGAACCAGGAGAATGGTCTCCAGGTGGTTTCATGCAAAATGGACCAGACCTGATGGAGTAATACTACTTTGAACTTAGAGGTAGTATGTGAGGTTACTACAAGCGAGTAGGCGAGGTAACCGAAGGCCATTACCCTGAAAGTGTAATAGTCTTATAGAATTGTTAAGGACTTGGAGACACCAGACTGAGGCCAAAATGAGAGCTTCTTCTAAGAGAGTTGACTGTGGGTAGCACCTATTGGTAGTCAACCTCCAAAGAGGTGTATTGTGAGAACTACGTGGTAAACATCAGGAATTATATGCAATAGAGTAGAATCTGATAGAAGTTCAAGGGCTGCAGATGCTTGTACAAGACTAAGTATATATAGGTAGAGAGTTCCATAGTTGGTATCACATCTGCTCGGACATGGTAGTTCACCACTAACATGTCCTTGATATGAAGAGTTTTTACTCCTGCGATTGCATTGTAAATGCACCAGCTAAAGCACTTCTAGCGAGTAGATGTTAGTACACTCCAGAGTAGTCTAATTCGCTACAGAAGATCTTTGGTCCGACCTGCGGAGGTTGGCTAAGTAGTACAAGGTAGTTGAGTACTCGCAAAAGTATAGTAGTGATGAGGAGCAACTGGCAGTATATGAAATCTACTTAAGCATATGTGAGTTCTCCTCTACTCTGGCAATCAACTACGTCTTGAGATCAGGACTTAATTGAGTAAAGCTGTGGCTTAATAATATTAAGTTTTACCATTTTGTTTCTTCAAACTCTACTGTTGAGACTTTGA
>NW_003298764.1:365860-379099 GCF_000151645.1 Tuber melanosporum
AACTGGTGTATTATTTCGGGTACCCCTTCTCCAGAGCTGGCTAATTTACTAGAAACTTTGGAAGTACTGAAACCATCTATTCAAGAAGTGAAATGAGATACACAACTCTCTTGAGTAATGCCAGATGAAGAGTTCTTCACTAATATGTCTAAGCCAACCTTGGCATACAATTCTTCCTGACTTACGAGAATATCGGAACTTTTTATAAACTTCCTGCTTAAGTACCTCCCTCTTTTATGGCCTTCCTTCTTCTAGAATCTGGTACTACTTAAAACTAACCTCTTGGGATTTTCCCTTCTTCTCTTCCTCTCTTATTCGTAAAACATTTATTTCTAGTACCTTAAAAATAAGTGCTGTTTCTATCCTGGTATGTTTATGGAGTTGGGTAGGTCCTGCAGATATACTCAGGATAGCCCAATATGATAATACTTGGAGCTTATAGCTAACTTTGTATGATTGGTAGGGCATTTTGGCTCATCATAGTGCTACTCTTAGACCTTTAGTAAGTTGTTTCTGTTTAGGTACCAGTTTTTTCTTTACTCTACTGTAGAATCATTCGCTTGATAACGTTAGTAGGATTGGATGAATGAGAATCTGTCCTCTTTATTTCAGAGCCATTATTTAATAAAGCAGGTCAGGGAAATTGAAAAATCTTGTTCTCCTAAGTTCACAAAGTTTGTTTACATTTCTCTCTTTTCCAAGCTTTATCAGTTGTGGTTCAAGATCATATGTCAAAGTGTGTGATTGATTATCTAAAACATTCTTAAAATGATATATTTACTGATATCAGAAATATATACATTTATTCAACCTCTTAGTGCAAGGTCCAATTATTCGAGTTCTTACGGTTTAGGAAAAAATGGGTAGAATACTTTACCTAAGTAGGTAATATTAATTCATAATTAATTTTATAATATTTACATCTTCCCATATTCAGAATATCAGAAAAGACAGAACCAAAGATTTCAGAATGGCGGAAGGTACACTGAGTACTAGCTCCCCTCGAAGTAACAAAATTCTATGCAGGAATGAAAAATAGAAGTAAGAGCTGAAACAGAAACTGCTTTAAGAACTACTACAGGCAAATCAGAAGCCAGTAAAGGGAAAGCTCTATAGATCCTATACGGTCAGTTACAAACTACAGGTATTGTCATTTTGGTTTGTCGAAAACATACCATATGGGCCAACAAAGTGGTAAGAACCAACTTGTCTTAAAGTATTCAAATAGTTCAAGATTTCAGCAAGCAACCTAATATGCTGGAAAAAGGATAAAAGAGATGAGAGGTTTGCAGGGCAGGTAGCTGGGCTGCAAATAGCAGAGGGGGAATGATGGCAATAAAGGTAGTTAATGATGTAAAAAGACTTCTTTGAGGAGTTTCGTCAGTAAAGGGCAATTGGAAGATCAGTTTGACGGGTTTGGTTTCATCGAGTTAGCACTAAAGCTTTTTGAAAACTATATTCCCTGATGGATACTCACTTGTTTAAGTTTAGCAATAGTTTCAGGCATTCCTGTGCTATCATCATATTAGCCTACCCTTTGTTACCAATATTGCTAGTAAACTATCCGCTAACCTTACAGTGGCAATTCTGAACTGTATGCAGTTCAATCGAAAGAACTCTCAACTGTAAGGGGATGATAAAAGGGGATTGGGGGTCTTACCAGCAACAATTAGAAGGTACAAATTACAGAATCTCTGAAATGTTGACCAAACACTCTTGCCTTTTGGATATCTTAAAGGGAAAATGTATAATCCTGTCAGTAATGGAAGCATAGAAGTTCAGTCAAGTTGGTCAAATTAATGGGACAAGTGCCAGGGGACTTTTCAACTCACAGTATTTGCAGATGATATTCATTGAGTAAAACTCTTAGTTTTCTTTTGGGGGAAGAAGGTAAGAGCTACCATTACCTCTGAAAAAAAATATATATATATGTCAGTTGAATTGTGTTTAAATTCAGCTCCACTATATATGCAAACTCCTCCAACATGGTAAAGTGGTTGGAGGAGTAGGTAGTCCTTCTTTTAGAAGATCAGCCAACTTTTCTAGCCAAGGACCTTTTTGCTACCGACAAAATGGAAGTGGTTCTTGACACTTTATATGCTGATACTATTACCGTTAGTATTATCCCAGGGGGCTCTACCAGCCTGGTACAGCCCCTTGATATCTCCATCAATCATCACTTCAAGAACATCCTCGATATAGGTAAATTTGAAAAGAAAAACTTACCTGATACCCTTCTTCTTTTCCTCCACTTCTTTAATTTCTCACTTCTCTCCCCCTTTACCTTTCCCCTACTCCGCTCCTTAGCTCCTCTTTTTCTACGCTCTCTATCTCCTTGGCTCCTGCCTGCCCTCCACCCTAGTTCTCCACAATTCCCCCTCCCTTTACCCCCATGGAGGCATCTCACTTCTACACTTCTTGATCTAATATCTCTGCTAGTAATCTAATAATATAGGAAAAGTTAGACATCAAACTTGATACAATAGATAAGTAGGAGGAGGAAATATTGTTAGAAAGAGGGAGAATTACCAGGAGTATAGTAGGGCTGCACAGGATTACTACAACCTGGGCAATTGTAGCAGCATGGAAAAGGTTTTCCCAAACAAAGCAAGAGGTTATTTGGTGATTGTTTCGTATTATCGGCTTGAACCTTTCCATTGTTGGAAATACTGACAGTGAGATCGCTATCGAGGGGATAGAGACCAGTTTCCTATCAAAAGGGTTAGTAAACAGGCAGAATGGGATGAGGGTACTTTGGAGGAGAAGAAAGGAGAATCTTTTGATCTGGATAATCATGATGGAGGCGAAGACGTTGAGGTTACAAATGAAGCTGAGATTGATGACAAGATAGATATCTGCTACAAATAGAAATATATGCCAAGAGTTAACAAGTTGATGTTGTGTAATTACTGTCTGACCTAGCTGACATGACTTACCTTAATTCAGCTCCATAGTATATGGGCCAATTATTTAAGTTTTTACAGTAGTCTAGTAAACTCATTTACTAAGTATTTTATGATATTTTTGACAACTTTCAAGTTGCTTTTACAGTCATAGTTGTGATTACAGTTGTGGTCACACTAATCAGGCCTTTCTTGGCAAGCTAATTTACTAAGTATTTTACAAACACTTTTAATCACTGAGTGTACTAATATATTGTACTTTAGCTTCTATATATAGCTTAATATATTTGATATGGTTTTATCTTACTATTATAAGTTATAAAACTTGATGGAATTTTGTATTATATAATATGTAGTATAAGGAGATTGCAGATTCTTTTATACTACATGATATTAAATTGATAATAACTATGGTGAAATATAGAATACTGGATTTGAAAATAATGATGAAATATTAAGTTAATTGTAAATTATTGAAGTTTATAAATGATGTAGATTAATAAGAATAGTTTTTATTTTAAATGACTCTCCAACATTTTTTAATATTCTGGAATTGCTAAAAGTTATATTAAGATATGTTTGTAGAAAAAAGTAGTTGATCTTTCAACTTTTTCTACATAAATCATTTTTTTACAAGTCTTATCTTATTTGTTTTGAGATTTTGATGTATTCCACATACTAGCTATAAATATATCAACTGGTTATAAAGACTAAATCTAGGAATATCTGCAGAAATAGGAGATAAGTAGTACAAAATTCTATTTTAGTTTCTTAAGAAATCTAGGGGCCAAAAAAGCCTACTTTTAAAGTGTAAAAGTGAGTGACAGTTGTGATTGCTGAGGGGGTGGCAAGTAGTATGATATCTTAGGTGTTTTGCTGATTTTCTCTAAGATGAGTTTATTACAATAGTAACTACACAGCATCATAATCAGAATATCAACAACAGGTCTATTAACTACCCTTGCTCATTAGTTCCTATACTATAAAAGCTAATAATTTAGGACAACATTCTACTCGATTTCAGCATTCTATTGTATTAAATATTATCTGACTGATATATTGGTGGAGATACAGCTTGATAGGAAAGTAGTCTTTACTGTTAAGGTGGTGACTATGTGCTAACTTTAATACTAGATACCTTGAGTATCCTTTAAGCACAGTACTTCCAACTTTACAGCTATAGTCCAAGTTTATTCAATGTCAGCTTTCCAATGGTATATAGAATGTCTACTTGGTATTATTATTGGTAGAGATTCAGCTTAATAGAATAGTAGTCTTTGCTGTTAAGTATTTGATATATATGTTAGCTTTGACACTAGATATCTCATACATCCTTTAGGTACAGCACTTCATACTTTACAGATATAATCTACCCAATGCCAGCTTTCCAGTGATTTAAAGAATCTCTACTTGGTATTAATATAGGTAGAGATACTATCTATTATGACTATTAGACTCTGAATTGCTCCTGTATCCTTACTGAATTTTTATAACTTAGAATCCATAACAATGAATCTTAAAGTACAAAGTTAAAGCACATTTGGCAGTAACCTATGTATAAGTTATACTTGGTATTGGTGGTATCCTGTGAATCCTATGTTTAAAAGGTAGTATTTTGACATTGGTGATCTTATCCAGCAGTGTTCTGTTGAGTCCTGTTGGGTCCACTTGCATCCTAATCTTGGTTGCCACATCCACTTACATCCTAATATCATATTAGTCAGTCACAACTTGTATAGACTCAGGATTGTCTAAGCCAGTCAAGATTTATTTTCGTAGATGGCCATTTGTCCAGGAAGGCTCAAGGTATACTAGTTTTGTTTATAAAAACTAAGAATAAAGTAAAGTAGAATAGAATTGTGTAAACAGTATTATATTGTTAAGGTCTCTTCTCTGTTGCTTCATGATATCTGAAAACTTTGAAGGCACTTCAATAATTAGATCATATATCAGAGTATTCACAGACTATATCTATCTTTCATACAACATATATACCTCTCCTAAGTAAGCTGTAACATTGGGTATTCTCCAAAAGTTAGAATTCTAAGAGACCTGGAAACTATCATACCCTCTTCCGGTAATTATTAATTTGTTCCTTGAAAAGTATTATTATCTCTAGTAGTAATTCTCCAATTCTCAGTGTTTATAGACTATGTTCTAATTCTTAACTCAAATAGTGTTGGCTACAATTACTTTCCTTATTGATGAAAAGATCAGTTTCATCATAAAAGCTGAGTCTGGTCACTTTACCAGAAGTCAAGAACTTCTAGTCATGATAACTCAACAACTAACCAGTGGGATTTTTCCCAATAACTTTCCTCTTGTGCAGGAAATACTGTCCTATAGAGTATGCTTATAATCCCTTGGTTGACAATTTCTTTCATGGCCTCTTAGGTATTCCAGGAGTAGTCATAGATGCAACCTTCCTAAGTTACCAACTTTGAATCTCAATATCTTCTAATTCAACTATAGATTTCTTTCAGATAACTTCCTACTAGGCCGCAGGAAGCTATTCTACTGAATTAGTATATAATTCCTTAGTCAACCACTCTTGTGCATTATATGGGAAGTTATGAAGCTGTAGGTAGTGTTGGTAGAAAATACCTCTCTAATGAAAATAACTTTGATAACAGTATGAGTTGAATAAGTAACATTTAAATAAAAGTTAAGTGATAATTCAATTGAGTTATACAACTGATATTGATATGTGTAATGATATGCAGGTCCTGTAAGCGGACCAGAGGGGATGTTGGAGGTCAGAAATTCCAATTATGAGTGGAGTTACCATTCTTTGGGTATTGGATTCTAGTGCTTCTAAGAAAGTGTTTGCCACATTCACTTGCATACTAGATTGCAGTTGGTATTCCAGTGTCATGTATATCTAATACACAGGATGCACAGAATGCAGGTGTTTATTTTTGCTAATATATTTCCTTCTTATTTGTAGCAGTAGGCTTGTTGGTAGTGCATTAGTGTTTAATAGAAAATATTTCTTCATCTTTCTCCTAGAGATCTATCTCAGGGCTTTGGGTCTGCCAACAAGATAATAGCTAAGTTGTTTTGAATACTATATGAAGAGCTAACTACATAAGGTCTTGTTTTATTATTATTATCATATTATTCATTGTTAAGGTACAAGAAAACTGCATGCAGGACTAGCTATAGTGTAAACAAAATTAAATCCTCACTGGACAAAGAGAAAACCTTACTCCCAAGACCATCTGGTATAGGCCCCACTACACATACTCTAAGGATGATTAACTCAGGTTCCCGTTCTATAAAGCTTATGATTTGAACATAATAGAGTCTCACCTAGAAGCCAAGCAAATACCCAAGATGATCTCTTGCCTGAAAGAAAACCCTCCAACTAACTATATGTTGATAACAGAAAGGAAACCAAATAAGCTAGAAAAGAAAGCATAAGGAAAAACTCTACCTATAAACTGCAAAAAATCACAAAAAAAAGTAAACCTCGGCACACTATTACCAAACTACTATATATAAAACGGTTCCTGAAGTGGGTGGCAGGTGTAAGGTCCGAAGACTGATACCACCAGTCTACTGAACTAACGAAATAGTACAACACTAAAGTCAACTAGCTGAGAAACTGGGTCACAGTGCCAGACACAAAGAGTGGATGTTTTAGCTCAGGGGGTACTGTCCCGCAGTAAAATACCAGCTAAAGATCAACGGTAAATAGGCAGCAATCAGAAACGCTGCGAAAGCACAAGACGAAGGGTAGAAGTCATACGATACTAGCCAAAGAAGGTGAGGCTGTAGGATACAAGCTGACGCAATCGAAGTAGAGAGATGGAGGAAGTGCCAAAGGCTCTAGAGTAAACTCAACAGTAGAAACCAAACCGTTGCCATTATGCTACATCAATTATGTAGTCCCTTGTTCTCTCAAAGATAACATCACTTAGTGGAAGTAATTCCACAGGAAGTAAAAATTCAGCAGAGTCAGGTGAAGAAGGCAGCCCTAACTTGATCTGAGCAACTAGGGAGGTATGGTTAAACAGACCCTAAATTTACTAGCCAAGACATTTTCTAATAGAGATTGTGCAAGTAAGGAGAAAAATATACACCACTGCTAGCACCAACTGGAAGTGAAGAGAGGAAGTGGAAAGTACTAAAGCTAAGTGAGTACACCAAGCAAGATATAACTACATGGTAGGCCTAAGATAACTTTCCAATCAAGCAGACAGAAAACAAGCGAGGTAAAGGTGGAAGAAGCCGGCAAAGAGAAACTATACCCTTAGACAGGAACTATCAAGAGGGCAGAGGAGAGGGTAGATAGCTCATAATAGTTAACCATGGTGTTGTCAAACTATGTAGTAGGAAAATAGGAGCAACAAAGAGTGCTAACTACATAGAGTTCTTAATCTACCTTATCATTTGGGCCGTTAAGACATCTAGTATATTTCAAAATATAGAACACTGGCCTATTTAGATAAAGTGCAAGAGCACGTGATATAAGAAAAAAGCAAATACTATAGGTATATAGCATGAAATACAGGAAAACACTGATAGTATAATGAAAAATTTCACTCTCTACAGCCTCCAGTAACAGATCAGACCTTTAAAGCACATCCAGTAACTTGCTTCCATCTACAAAAAATACAACAAATATGGGTTGAATGGTGTTCATATGAGTGTGTGGACGGAGGAGGAAACAGAATTAATTGAGGTGGCCTGGAGTGGGTAGAAAGACAGAGCATACACTCAGTAAAGCTTGACAAACATGAACCACTCAGAGATACGGGAGGTAGGGATGAAGATTTGGGGTTTTCTTAGTATAAGAGATTTTGAAAAGGCCTGGTTTAGGCCAATGTAGTAAAAGCAAGTCTTCTTACCGCAGTATACTTTCAAGAATAACTAACTTGCCAGGACTTGTTATGCAGCAAAAGCTGAACTCTCACATTAATAGAGACCTTTTGATTACAGCCAGATAACCTAAACAAGCATCTTTAGAAAGTCATTTAAGTGATTCAATACTAGAAAAGCTGCTGTACAACCAGTCCAGACAAGTTTGCTATTCCTAAGTGTTTATAGTAATGTAAAAATTCCGTCATAATGAACTTGCCTAGGCTGCTCATGTAGTACTTTTCAGTACCTTGAATCGCTTAGGAGGGCATCAAAGGAGGCTTGCTTAGGTTATCTGACCCTGTTTGTAAGCTCTCCATCAATTAGGGAGTCTAATTTCACTACATGACCAGCCCAGATGAGTTTATTATGACTGAGCTTTTACAGTATTTTGAGAAAAGAAAGTAGTAGTAGAAAAGGTAGGAGAACAAACTGTAAATGCTCCAAGGCACATGCTTTTGAAGTTTCTCTTAAGCCAATATCGATTAATTTATTGGCTAGCCATTCGTGAAAGAGGTAATGCTGGCTTTGATTCTTATAATTAGGATGGAGTGTTTTGAGTAACCGGTGGGCATTAATGATTGAGGTATCTAATAACAAATAGAATAGGGAGCACCATTGCGAGAGGCTTTCTGCTATTTAAAGTAATAACTGCGAAGTTGATCTGCAATATCAACTCCGCCAATATGAAAGTTGTAGTCATTAATAAAAGCTGGAATTGGTAGTACCTTATGAGATTCATCACCAAATATCCTTCTTACCATAAGAGGATTTATACTAGTTTTCTTAGTCTGCCAATAAACTGTCTCTACTGTGCTTCCAATATCATGATATGTAGTTATAAACAGAATAGAATGATTATGCTGCTAGACTAAACAACATGTACTTTCCACCACAGCACCGCTTAAATAACCCCAAGGTAGGACATTTTTGACTTCAGACTTCTCAGTTTCTAGGCATAAAGGAAAGCCTTGTACATCAACTCAGGTAGTACCACATGCTCCAATTCTAATCTTTCTCAGCTCTTCAGATAGCAGTACGTTAGTAAAGTAATTATCTAATACCAAATTCCACCACTTTCTTTGTGGTAGAGGCTTTGCAAGCTGATAGACCCAAGAGGTAGTTGGACTCAAATTATTAAGCATAGCAAGTTCAGCTATTTCTTAAGATACTAAATACTATAAAAATCTATATGACATTGTATACCCTTAAAAACATAAGGCAAAGATCTTGTAGTCTTGTTTAATAGGCTTTTTTTAACCTTCAGGGTATAAAGACTATGACCACAAAACCTAACAATCATTTCATTAATTGCTACTTTTGTACCAGGTACAAAGTACTGACGAAAGTGTTCTTGCAACTGCCCAGCCAATGGACTAAACCTCTTATACTAGTATTGTCAGTCAAGCTCAATTCTCGGGTCTAAAACATGCAAATATGGCTTAATTTGCTTAAACCACATAAGACACATGCAATTCTTAGGTACACTATACTGTCAATAAGAGGAGAGGTAGCGTTGCCGCAATAGTGGCTGAATAGAAGTCTTCCTCCACTTATTTCTTCTTTCCTTATACCAATGCCAGGCTGGAGAAGGTTCCTGATGCAAGCTTATCTTAATTACCAATCCAAACCATATCTTTAATTTGGCCGCGATAGTTACTCTCCACACTCGGGAGTGTGTATTTGCTCTGGCATCCAAGTGCCAATTCTCTGCGGACTTTCTTCCTCCTCACAAATCGCTTCTCTTTATCTCGGCATCAAGTTTCGAATTCACCGCGAGTTCTGTGAATGTCTCATCGGTAAATAGAAGAAAAAATAGCGAATAGGGCTCATGCTGGCAGTTTATTGGCAGGAAGACCTAGTCAATGGAATATTAACAGCCGGTTTTCACTGTACTCACAGACACATAACATTTGTGAATACTACCAGGTCTGCATATGCCTCTATATCATAGATGGCCAAATGATTTCATATTCAACAATGCATAGAATTGAAAATTCTAACCTAAATACAAGTACTCGTGAGTTCCCTTCCTAGAGGGTTCCTCACTAGCAATACCTTAGAGCCTGAAGTACTTGTATTTGAGACTGATACATGGCATCTTAGCTGTATATGCAGACCCAGTTTTGTTCACAAAGGTCATCTATTTGCAAGTACTTGGGATACAGCTACTTTCCCATATTTACCTTTGCATTATGCATTAGGAAGGGAAAATAGAATGGTTCAAACTCAGAAAGGCCTGGAATTGAGCTAGCATTGGCTCGCTACTTGATTTGTCTCCTTTTCACCACATACTATGGTGGGGTCGAAGGAGTATCTCTATCAACTACTTCGATTAGGATAGAACTGATATCAACATTCTGCTTGCTCTGCAGGTATTATATTCTGGGAGGATTAGCCCTTTGCTGATTGGCTGAACCATTGGTGAGATTGCTCATATTGATTGAAATATCGTCAAGAGCTTTCTATTTAGGTGGTATTTTGACTAAAGCTCATAATAGTAATCTACAAACAGTATTGGTATTGAACAATGGGAGGTTAGAAGATTTTTTTGGCTTTTCCTAAATAGGCTAGCACTATAAATTTTAAAGTGGACTAGATTTCTCGACAGCCTATGGAATAAAGTTACCTTCTCCCACCCTGACTTTGATGTAACTCGGTAACAGTGGCGCTCTCTAGGAAGATAGATCCTGAGGTTATGACCACATGGAGATGAATTCTCCTGCAAATGGGAACAAATATAATAAATATCAAGGTCTCAACAGTAGAGTTTGAAGAAACAAAACAGCAAAACCTAATATTGTTAAGCCACAGCTTTACTCAATTAAGTCCTAATCTTGCAAGGTGGTTGATTGCCAGAGTATAGGAGAACTCACATATACTTAAGTAGATTTCTTATACTACCAGTTGCTCCCAATTACTACTCTGCATTCACAAGCATCCAATTCCCCCTAGCCATCTAACCAACCTCTACAGATCGGACCAATGATTCTCTATGGCAAACTATACTACTCTGTAGTTGGCTAACATATACTCGACAGAAGTTATTTAGTTGCTGCATCTACAATACAACTGCAGTAGTAAAAATACTTCTGATTGCGGACATGTCAGTGGGGAGCTGATATGCTTGAGTCCATGCAATACCAACTATAGAACTCTCCACCCATATACACTTAGTTTTCTACAATCATTCTCAAACCCTGAACATATATCTGGTTCTATTCTATTCTATATCATTCTGGATAATGGCCATGTAGCCCCTTAATTGACCCCTTCAGAAGTTAACTACTACTAGGCCCTACTCAAAGTCAACCCTTCTAGAAGTAGGTCTCATCATGACCTCAGACCAGTGTCTCAGAGTCCTTAATAATTCTCTAATGCTATTACACTTTCGGGGTAACAGACTTTAGTACATTGCCCATAGGCCTCTGGTAACCTCACGTACTACCTCTGACTTCCAAGTGGTATTACTCTGCCAGTTATAGTCTGTTTTGCACAAAACTACCTGGAGACCATTCTCCAGGTTCAACTCTATCTCTCCATGCATCCCACGGACAGATTCCAACTGGACAGATGGTGTGAGCGTATACAGTGTTACAAGAACGTCTCCACTTATTGGCTTTTACTAGGCTTACAGCAACTCCCCAGGCCATAGTCCATATCGCTAAGAACTTATAATGGAACCAGAAGAGGGTGTTAGCCACCATACCTCTAGGTTACTACTTGTTTGGAGCTCAACTGGTTGTCTGGGAGTGTTTTACACAACCTGAGATTTGAACACCCATATGTAGTCTCACATGAAAAACAATCTAGTAACTTCCCCTAAAGTTCCGCGTAACAAGTTACTTTCAAGGTAGGGTAACTTGGCTCTATAGCAGAGTAACCCATGGCTTAAGGTAGGATAACTCTGGTCTGAAGGTAGGATAACTCTACTCAGACGTACTGTCAAGCAATTTAGGGTAACTACCAAATTGACTACTTGGATTACCCTACCCAGCAGGGTAACTACTGCTTCTTACCAGTACTTATATACTTCTTAGCATGGCATAGCATGTCCAACTGAGGTACCTAATCAACAGTACCTCTACTCGGTAGACTCTGGTCTACCACCATTCCTACTGTAGTAGTCTCTTGATACTAGTATTAATATAGATTTGGCTAACTGCAATAGTACTCTGTGGAGCCTCATAATAGACTCATCCCTTCATATCACCATATTCTATAACTCACAGGTGTGATTTATGTGAAATCTTCCTGCTAACTCCTATGTTGGTAAGTTAACTACGCTGTATGTCTTTATAAAAATCTCATATGACTAATATATAATTAGTTACTTAAATGACTCATTCCTCTTTCGTAATGCAAGACATACTCCAGACACATATATTTTTATTAATATAAGAAATATTCTTCTTGTAACAGCCTTGTCTGTGACAGTTATCTGCAATTCTGGTATCACAATCCTCCTCAATAAGTATTATAACTGTTTCTCTATAATTATTGATTAGCTGTAATAGCTATCTACAATATTGGCTATTCTCTATATTATATACTTCTCTCCAGTATCTTACCTGATTCAGAATAATGCACTTATTATAGCCAATTGGATCTTGGATCTGATGATAGGAATAATCTGGTAATTGCAGTTCAATTGCTGAAAGATACTCCACTTTAGTTACTTTACATTTCTTTCCAAAATCACTTCAGGTTGGCATTTCTAATAGCTATTACTTTTAACAAATCTAGTCAACAATTAGGTTAAGAAGGATCAAGTTGTAATTATGTTATAATGTTGTCACAACCATCTCGTACTCTTGCTTTATTGTGGAAGGAGTAATTCTAACATTGTCCGGTTACTTTCTTGTCACGAGTGTACATAGACCTTTCCTATTACAGCTAACTATTTACAATATCCTTATTTTCACCTCTGTTCCCCCCTGCATTTCCCTCTCAATGTCTGGGTACTTGTTAGCTGTAACAGGTATATACCCTTATTACCATTGACGTGGTGCACAATATTGTCTCATACTTACATTCCACAAAAAAAGTTAAAAAAATCCTCATCTATCCCTTTGACAAAACATTTTCAAATCGGTGTAATATACCTCCCGACTGTAGTCAAATAGCGAGACCCGTGTTCACTCAACAATACATCAACATGTCGATTGAATTGGGAGAAAACTTCATAATCACGAGTACCAACAATCCTGGCGCAATACCCTAGGAAAACAACGCCATCAAGACCATATCCGGCGAACCATGAGAAGGAATTTACCGCTTCAAGCGAGGGCCAAGCACCTTCGGAAGTCGGAGGATAAACCCTGAGATCGGCCATTCCCCTTCCTTGCTTTTAACCTTCCCACTTCCCCCCATCCTAGAAAACATGTCCCATCCCAACCGGCGGAGGCGGACTGGAAGTACGCGTCAGCAGGCAAGCAAGGTTTAAAAGCATAAATTTTTATTTTTTCTCGTT